>NC_030431.2:25540582-25823082 GCF_001660625.3 Ictalurus punctatus
ATTTAAATCGTTCTAGATTGTACTTTGGCCGGTTTCATCAGACCGCCATTAGGCACCTTTACGCCAATGAAAACTTGTTTTGCTAAAAAGTCAATAATTAGAATTAGTGACTATTTTCTTTCTCTGGTTGCTGAACCTACGTATAAAAAGCGAAAAGCTTATCCCAGGTTACCGATTTGTTCAACACTACAGGCAGAATTATACTTCAATATTATAATTACGTGTACCCTTATGCAAAATGGCTGCCACGTGTATCCTTTGGTCGTTTGGAGTCTCGCTTGTCTGCACATCCTCAGAAATGACCACGACGCATCCACATGGTGCAATACCGACGTATACCACCGTGTGCCACTGTGTTTCAAATCACAGTATCATGTTATGTACTAATCTTGACCTCAATTACCGAGCACTATCACTAGCCAGTTTTCCAATTACAGTTAGTGGGTGAATATTAAAAGCCTCTCATGTCACCTTCAAACCTACAAAAAGTTGTTATGCGTACCAGTCTTCTGGATTTTCTAGATCAGTAAATACTTTAAAATGGAAGGAATGTATGAGCTTTCGATTTGAGATGCAGATCATGACAATCACGACGACAGCGGAAAGTTTTGAGCTAGTTTAACATTCGACATGTGTGAAATCACTAAACGTTTTAAAAGTTCCACTGGATGAACAGGGACGTTTTGGCGCTGGTGAGCCCTCTAATGGGGGTCACTTTTAACCCCCCAGACGTACATAACATACACAAGCGAACGTGTGAACCAATATCACTAATGTCACTGCTGTTTCTGCCCCATGCATGTAAAGTCACTTGTCAAGTATAAACCAGCCTAAAGAAGGATTAGGAACCTTCCACATATTCCCATTGTTCCACAAACACTCATTTTCCAGAAACCAATAACACCAACTTTCCATGAGCCCAAACAGAAATGTTTAGAGAATTTACCATGCAAAGAATCCTGGGTTTCCTTTAAAGACTTTTAATGTCAATAAATTCGATTAAGGCTCGGCTACGGAAAAGAAATCCGAATAAACAATGAACACGGCTGAACAGCGACAATTCTGACAGAACGCTTAACCGTTAATGATGGTGTTTATGGTTTATTTATAAGACGATATGAAGTGGTTTTGCTTCTCGCTGCCGCTTCATGTTACCACTTCTGACTCGGAACAGATGAGACATTGGTTTTGAATTTGAAGCAGAGAAAACACGCATACTTCACTGTCCATTCATCTTTCAACATTTCTGTTTTAAATGTCACTGAAGGTTTTTTTTACCAAGTCTTCACTTCATTAATCAGACCAGAGAGATCACATGAGGTTTTCTAAATCTACAAGTCTATGAAAAAAAAAAATTAAATTTTAAAAAAATAACTGCCT
Organism: Ictalurus punctatus; assembly: GCF_001660625.3. Lineage (NCBI taxonomy): Eukaryota > Metazoa > Chordata > Actinopteri > Siluriformes > Ictaluridae > Ictalurus > Ictalurus punctatus. The sequence goes on from NC_030431.2 coordinate 25,541,963, forward strand.
TGAGCTTAATAATTTACATAAAAGTATGTAATTGGCCAGAATACAGAATGTTACAGAATCTACGATGGATAACATAAAAAAATTTACATTGCTGAACTATGGGCGGGTTTTTTTTTCCTATTCCTAAACTCCTACCTTTCCGGGGTTTTTTGGTCTTAATTTTTGTTTGGGACTTTAATAGAGAAATCAATGCTCTGCCCATTTTAGTGTTTAGTAAATGTAGAGGGTTCTCCAGGTTCCAGGTTAAGAACCTCCGATTTAACACGTCTCTTTGTTGTTGGGTTTTATTTTTATTTTTTTATTTCTTGTTTGTCGACTGGTTGGTGATTGGACGAATGGGTTGCCTAACATGGCATGACGAGTACTTGAGCACTCATATTTTTGTCCGTCTTTAAAGCACACCTATTATGGATTTGAAACGTGCCTAATTTTTTACAAAAGATTTATGTGCAAAAAGGTAAAAAACAAACAAACAAACAAACAAACAAACAAACAACACTTTAACATGCTCATCATTTAAATTGCAGCATTACCTTTCCCCCCAGTGTCACAAACGACTCGTTAAATGATCCGTTCTAAAGGATTCGTTCTAAACTCCTCCTTTCAGAGAGCATGCTCTGCTCTGATTGGTCAGATGTCCCAATCTGTTGTGATTGGTCTACCGTGTGCTTCGAAAAGTAAATGCCCACTACCATAATGAGTTTCAGCTCCGCCTGTCAGCGAGCGGCCAATGAAGACCAGAGGCGGGGCTTTTTATTACAAACCTACGTAGGTTAGTACAGGAAGTAAAGTCTGGAATCACTAACGACTCGTTTCAGCTGTTCAGAATCGATTCCTTCTTTTGGGAGTCAATAACTCCCAAAGGAGAGTTTGTCGTACTCTGTGATTTGTGAAACTTTGCAGACTTTTTACATTCTCAAACAGCTCTCACACACTACATGAAAGGTAATATCTGAAAAACCATAACAGGTGCACTTTAATGATGCTCCATTGGCTAGACCTGTTTGTTACCAAAGAAAAACAAAAACAAAGGTTCTCCACGATCCCCACTGTTTGTTTGTTTGCTTTTTGCCAGATTTGCTCCAGATTTGCTCCAGACTGCCGGACTGTGATGTTTCCATTCATGCAAGAACGACTCTTTTGCTAACGTTTCCGTCAGATGATTCTTTTATTTGTTTCTTTTTTCCAAAACGGATTTGCGCCTCCCTACGTCTACATCGCCGATATCCTCAGACAGAGGATCTCCGAGATCTTCAGGTCTGCAGATTTCAGCTAAAACTCAAAGGTCACCATGGTTTTGCAGTCACTACCCCGAGGCCGCCCTCATCTTAGCATTCGGCGCTTGTCGGGTTGCGCTATCCCGTTCATCTGTGCCGACGGCATCGGCGAGTCATCGCTTTCACCAGCAAGCAGGGAATTCCTTTTGACATCCTTCACCCTCTGACTCACTGCGGTGAAAATCCTCACCACTTCCAACCTCAGATTTTACCCAACTCTCTTATTGCGCTGTTACTAATTAAGACTTTCTGTCTAAAGCCCCCGGAAATCTAAAAATAACTGCTGACTTTATGACGTCTACATCCCAGAGATCATAATCTTGGGTAAAGCTTGCATAAGCTCTCACCAACCACACAGCTGATGGTGCGTATTCCTCCCACGGCGCTCTTATCAAAACTACACATTCCCACTCGAACGGCGTCTTGCTCAAATCTAGCAAACAAACCAGAGAATCAAACGCGCTACTAGGTTCGGGCGATATGACAAAAACATCACATTACGATTCTCAAAAACTTTACTACGATACACAATATTTAGCTTTGATAAACTTCCAGCATGTTGTATAAAAATAAATAAACAAATAAACAACATGAAAATTGTAGTTTGATTATACTTTTATTTAAAACCTAGAAAAGAAGACAATTTTACAATTCTACAGACTGTGACATAATATTGTATCATGATATTGATACAATATCACCACATCACCCAGCCCTATGCTCAACTATAGCCTACTGTAATAATTCTGTAATTTGCTACACATAGCGTCCTCCGGATGTTTTGGCGCCCTTGATGAAAAATACAGGAACACAAATAAACAATAAGTGCTTGTATACATTTATTATATTGTATCGACGACCCCGATTCCAAAAAAACAGTTGGGATGCTGCGTAAAATGTAAATAAAAACAGAATGCAAGGATTTGCAAATCTCAAACTCGTATTTTATTCGCAACAGGATGCATCAAATGTTTATACTGAGAAAATGTACCGTTTGAAGGAGGGGGGGGTGATTTTTAATTTGATGGCGTCAAGAAAAGCTGGAAAAGTAAGTGTTACTGAAAAGAAACGGCTGGAGGAACATTTCAGAACTTATTAGGTTAATTGGGAACAGGTCAGTAAGATGATTGGGTATAAAAAGAGTATCTTAGAGAGGTGGTGTGTCTCAGAAGTGACGATGGCAGAGTTCAGACTTCCGAATCAAGTCGAATGCAGTAGAACATTCCTGATCCACTCCAAATAATGTTACGTTAACTCTCTTTTCTTTTCTGTTTTGTTCTTCTTTCCACTCATCTATCTTTCAGCATTCTTCTTCCTGACGATATTCTGTATCTCATAACGGCATTACGTCCGATGTTAAAGATTAGACTGTTCCTCACCGAGCTATCTTTCTGCGCACAAATACACGGTCCTTTTACAGCATTTTTTTAATTAACTACACTGCACGTAAGCCGGAAAACAGGATCTCTCTCTACCATCAACAAACTTCTGCTGAGCCTCCCAGCTCTGCTTAGCGACGTCATATAAATACATATCAGCATTTCCCTGAGTGGCCAAGACCCTAGATTATAACGGTATCCTTCTAATCGCGTTATCAAACTGATATCTTCCTTAAACTTCCTTAATCTCCAACCATAGATCATGTTCTCCAGTGTAGCTGCTCTTACCCCAGAGGAAGCATCTTTCCATCCATTCTGTTCCTGTCACCTCATTACTTCGCCATTTGTTTCTGGTTTTATCCTTTGTCTATTTTTAAAAACCCTGATCTCCATCCAACCATTCTGGATCCATGAGCGACCTAAACCTTCCATTAGGGGGGGAGAAAAAAAACAAAACAAAAAAAACGTTGTCGTATCTCAATAACAATTGTTTCAATCTGGCTTCTGCACAACACACAGTCATTTCAATCTGATTTTCACACACAGAACTGCGCTGCAATGGACCTTTTAACCTTTCTTACACGTCCTCAGATATTCTCCTGTATTCATGCAGTACGATTTCCAGACAAGAAAAATAAAAACAGCATCGTCAAAGAATTCTGAGGTCACGTTTGGTGGTCTTGACATGCCGACATTATCAGCGGCTGGGTTGGCTTCACTACAACCAAAAGCGATTGATAAAGTTAGGCCAGAAATTTTGTAGTAAAAAAACCTGTGCGTGAGCGTTGCTACGGCGGCGTTCTAAAATCCACCAATCGGCAGTCCGTACAGGATTTCGTGGAATCTTTCTGATCGTTGCCGCAAAAAAATGAGGTTTTTTTTTTTTGTTCTTTTTTGCGGAAAACTACTCGAATCGCCACGGGTTTGTTCTGCACGCTCTTCGTGTGATGTTTCTTGGTAAATGAGACCTTTTAGCTGTAGTCATGTTCGACGCACGTGAATCGAAGAGGGCTTCCCGTCTCTCGGCCCAGATCTGCGTAAAACCTGAGGTTATTTAGAAAAATTACGAGCTCCTCCGAACATTGCTTGATTTTACGTTTATTTCTGGATTAAACGCAGGAAGGGCTGATTAGAAGGATGGCGTAGGATGACGCCGTACTCGAAACGTGAACGTTTCAGCAAGTCGTCATTTAAAATCATACTGGGACTATAACGTTACCAGGCTAGACGTTGCAAAGCTACAACACGAGATGAACAGAAAAAAATATCCTTATAATTTCCTATAAGCTTGCTTTTTTTCTTCTTCGGGTTTGTGTTTACGTGTAATCTGACAGGAAGAACACGTTATCGCGCCGTCTGTTATACAATTCGGCTGAATGTTCGTTTCAGATCTCGTACAGCATCGCAAGTAATAAATGTTTTAAGAAGCACGCTGAAAATCGCACGCTAATGCAAGACAGGAAGCTTGATTAGTTGGATATCGATGCGGAACATTATTTATTTCAAAGCCTGGACTGGTCAAGGATACTACAGTTCACTCCTGTGAGCTGGTGTTTCATCCTGTTCACACCAGGAAGCAAAGAAAATAATGCAAATTGTCAAGAACTGACTGGACACTAAAAAATACTTTTGTACCAATTATCATTCCTTTTCTTTGTGATAGAAATTCTGGACAAAAAAAAAAAAAAAAAAAAACTCATCTGAAGCTAAAAGGACACCTTGTTGGCGCTTTGTAAGCAAAACCTCCAGAAAATTAGATACGTAATGATGCGTATCTAATACGAGTATCGCATCACGATATGATTTTGTTTTCTTTCTTTTTTTTTTTTTTTAAATGGCCAGATCACATCCCAAACCGACAGCTAAACTTTATCTGGAGTCCACAAATTAAACTTTTGAACCTCATGCCCCTAATTTTCTGAGAATGAGGAGTACACTTTATGGAAGCTTTGGTCTCGTCTTGTTTACTGTAACCCCCCCATTGGCATTCCTAAACAAAACAAATGCGCACTTCACTTCAAAAGGTCCATTTGGCTGCTCCATTTTAGCCCATTAAAAAAAAAAACTGAAAAAAAAAAAAAAAACCTCTCTATAGTTTAGCTGAGCTTCTCTCGTACGTTCCTGAGTAAAGTACGAGTCTCGGGTCTTCCGGCACTTGATTCCTGACTGGGTGGAACTGCAGGTTCTCCCTAAAGTGCCCCGTCCTCCATCTCCATTTGCACCCCCTGGGATCAAGGTCTGGGATCAGATCTTTCAGCATCACATCCACTGTAATATCTCTTCCTTCAAAATCCAGTTCTCCTTCCTTTCTCAATACTACCTATCTCTGTTTATTATAACGTGTAGGTTTTTTAAAAAAATAAATAAATAAATAAAACCCTTTTGTTTTGTTTTATAATGATTGTAACGTAATATGTATATTGTGCTGATTATGTTGGTCTCGTTAAGAGTCTCAAACATGTGGGAGTTAAAATGATTACCGTTGATTTTTATGCTGAAATACAAATGAAACCCTTGAGAGATTTTTCTCTTTGGCTCTTTATGCAACTGGCTGGTTTCGCAATTTGAAACATTTCACGATTTCTGAAAAACATCTGAACAATCCTGAAGAGGATTGTGTAAAAAAAAAAATAATAATAAAAAAAAAAAAAAAAAAAAAAAGTGATTTGGACAAAAAGATTGGACTATAAAACCAAACGTTCATATTCTCCATCTACAGGAAGCGCTTTGTCCTGGTCAGGATCACGGTGACGTTTGATGTTAATTAAATCAAGAACAACTTGTTTCTTCGTGCACCAGGGTTTAGATGTCGCTAGACGTAACGCAGAAATGTGCGAGGTGTTTACTGGGAAAAACCCATTTCCGACAATTTTTCCCCCCATCTTGTCTTTATTGATGCAGACATTTCCATCTCAGCAACGTGCATAAAACTTTATTTCCGACATTTAGCTGTTTTTTTCCAGTCACATCTGATTGCTGTTTGCATTTAAAGCTTTAAATTTAAATTTAGACGCTTTTATCCGAAACAAAAAAACACACGCGTTTGAGGAGCCGATTAATCCGAGCACGAAAAGGCTACGCTTATAACTCTTATTTGAGCGCCACGCCTCCACTTCCTGTCTCTGTTTTTCGAGAACTCAACTCTGAGGTTTTGCATAACAATTATTTACTACATGAAGCTGAAACCTCACACACGTTCCCTGTTTCAGGCGACTTTTCTCGTCGGCTGGCTACTAAAAACACCGGAGGGAAGTTGTTCTTAGCACCCTATATTCACCTGACCTTCGGTCACGCCGCAAACCGAGCTCTCCGTCGCACCTCGTTCCGGCGCGAACGCTTTACAGCGGTCGGAACGAGTTCGTGACGAGCTCCGTCCGTTCTGTGCCTCCACGCTCGAGATTGCCAAAAGTGTGTTGAAATGGGGGGAGGACCAGTCTAAAACCACTGACAAGCTTCATGTAAAATAAATGTTCCAGCCAACATTATGAGCGATCGTATATTATATTCAATCAAGCACTTGTCGGTGTAATCCAGGGGCTTCCGTTCAAAAGGGACGGATCACCTTAAAGACTCGCTGTGATGACATCTCTTTATGTATTAAAACACGAGGACGGACTCCCACACCCGATCACGAGATCATCGTTTTCTCAGCCCTCTTCCAGAACACGTCTTCGACTATAACGCAGCAGCAAAACGCTGCTTCTTTTTTTCAACACGAAAAGTCAGAGAACGTTCATTTTTTTTTTTTAAATAAAAAAAAATAAAAACAACACAGAACCCTGTGACTAAAGAGCACTGACCATGAACTGGCTCGCACGTTGTAATCTTGAGTGATTAACCATACGCACACGATTGCCACAGAAATCGTTAAATCATGGCCGGGGTTCCAAAGGAACAGAAAAAAAAAAAAGAAAGAAAGAAACTGCAAGTGAGTTAAGTGTTTTCAGATGGTTGCTTTCGAGACGTTAAACGTGAGCATGTGGGGCTTCTTCGCCTGTCAAAGCCTCCGGAATCTCACGTCGTCGTCACGAGGCTGATGGGAAACGCACACGGACGGTTGGCCTGCTTTGATACACCAGCACCCACCCCTACCCTCCCTTTTCTTCCTGGCATCACTCATTCCACTGAAAACTCAACACCGGATCCTTGCCGAACGTCGGTAACGCAGCAGGACAGAGACAGAGAGAGCGTCAGGACGCGAAGCTGCCTCCGTCTGTAAAGCGTGATATGATCTGTAGGGTTCATGTTCGTGACATAACTCTGTTTTTGGTGGGGGTGGCACTTTACAGAGCTCTGTTATTAACTCATCTCCTCACATGAGGAAATGCTTACGAAAAGAAAACGCGGCATAATGGGGTGCACTCTCGAATTGTCCAGGATTGATAATTACCAAGTAGCAGGACTTGATGAAGAAATGCGTTTGTCTTGAAAGTCCAAGTGTGCTGGTGAAATTTCGATTCTGATTGGTCAGAAGGATTCATTTTCTAATAAAGCAGCTCCATCAGTAGTGCAGGGTTATATTAACACATTCACTCTAATATGATACTACAAGAACAAGGTGGAGGAACTGCTCTGTACGGAGCCAAAACAGTGGTTTAAATCTGTGAGGGCATTACTGGGGATGGAAGGAGATAAGAGATATGGTGTCTCAGGATTATAAGATGTTCAACATGAAAGTGACGCCTTGGCTAAAGATTTTGCTTCTGCATGGGATCAAGTGATCCATACGTCTCCTTCTGAGGAAGATGTTATACAGAAGCTGTCAAATGATAACTTGCCCTTGAGTACTGGGCAAGTTAAGGCTCGACTCAATGAAGACAAAACGAATGCTGACTGGTCCTGATTGCATTCCTCCTTGGGTCTTAAAGACCTTTCATGAAGAACTGGCACCTGTGTTATGTGATATCTTTAACACGTGAATTCACTAACATTCTCCCCCCAAACACAATGGAGGGAAGCTATGGTCGAAGCTGTTCCTAAAATAGCAAAGCCCAGTTTTTTCCAGCAGATTACCAACAGATCTCATTAAATAGCTGCGTTGGGAAAGTGTATGAAGGAATCCTCAGAGATGTCATTCTGGAGGATACAGCTACAAAGATTGCTCCATGGCTTTATGACTCAACTGACACAGCTCTATTGTAGAGTCAGATTCTACAATTCTGGCAGGAAGCACTTAATAGCAACCCAAAAATGGACATCCATGCTGTTTATGTTGATTTTACTCAACCCTTTGACACAATTGAGCACTGTCAACTGCTTCATGCTCTGGCTGACATGCATGTCAGACGCCCCATTTGGCTCATTGTAAGGAGCTCTCTAAGCAATAGAGAGCAAAGGGTGAAGCGGGGTTCCTGTGTGTCTAACTCCTATCCAATTCCAGATGGTGTTTCCCAGGGGGGACTTTTATCCCCTCTCTTTTTTGTCATCTGTATAAACAGCTTGGATTCACGTCTGCCTCCCTGTGTAATTCCTGTGAAATATGCTGATGATCTAACGGTCACTGATCTTCAGAATGGGATCCATACCTGGCCGAACTCAGAAGGCCGTGGATTCAGTGGCAGATTGGGGACAGGAATTTTCACTGGGAATGAATGGAGCATGGATATGGTACTTAGTGCCAGGAGTGACGACAACGTCCCCTCTCCTCCTTCTCCTGTAATTTCTGGCCATGTAATCAGTAGAGTCTCCATTTTTAAATCGCTCGGAGTTCAAATTTCATCAGTCATGGGAAGCCCACATCAAGTATACGATTGCGAAGTCACGCCCAAGGATCTATTATCACAGTGTTGCAAAGAAAGCGAGTCTCCCAATGTTTTAACGCAAATATATATTGACTTTATATACGGCCAGTTATTGAGTATGCCAGCCCAGCTTGGGGTGGACTACCAAAAGGTCTCTCTGAGGAGTTAGAGAGGGTTCAAAAACGCTGCCGTCGGATAATACTGAAGGTATTCCGACGACTTCTCTCCCATCATTGAGTGAGAGGCGTGATGAGGCCACCATACGTACCCTCACTAACATACTCAAGGACAGTTCGTCGCCACTGTACAGTTTCCTGCCCGTGGCTCCAACTTATTTACTTTGTCGACATTAGGAATATGCTGTGCCCAGGTAGAACAGAAAGGCGTGAACTTTCTTTTATTCCTCATGCTCTTAAACTGTTTTATAAGTGACATATATATGGTACCTGATGAATTGACTATGATATGTTTTAATACATTTTTGTCAGGTTATGTTTACTAACAGAAAAGGTAACTGGTCTTTTATTTTATGTGCATTTAAATTGTTTTAGAAATGCCCTAGATATGATGCGTGATTATGTTTTATGTTTGACGCATTTCAGGTTGTGCTGCTAAAAGGAAAAGTAACTGCGCCATTCTTTTTTTTCTGTGCTGAAATATCCTGCCTTGTGAAGCTTTAAATAAATAAAACTAAATATCATTTGTATAGCAACATTATAGTAAAAAACACATCACTGATATGGTATAAGTTTCCTGTATAAATGTTTGCTTAACTTTTATGGGCGGAGGCTCCAGTGTCAGGGGTAAAGCTGTAACTTTAAGTTTTCCAACACGAGGAACTTGATTCGTGGACATTCCAAATCATTCAATGTAACTATAAATGGCTAAAAAGTATTACATGCCGTTTGTTGCTGTGGTATAAGAGGAATAAAACACAATACAGGAAAATTATAACATAACTTCGTTATGTTAACATTAACGCTGCTTCATCACACCACCTCATTGCTGATTACTCTAGATGAACATCACTGTGTGTGTAAAAAAAAAAAAAAAAAAAAAAAAAAAGTGTCTATAGTTTAACCTTTTGATCTTTTTTCCAAAAAGTTAACAAAAATACTTTGCTCTCATGGATATCAAACAATTGCAAACACAGAGGTTTATCCAAAAAATATATCTTTGTTAAATCTAGGTGTGCAACAATTATGTTCATCCTTATAATGTCATATGTGAAAAATATATTTGAATTTTATTCCCATTGATATATTAATATTTTTAGTACACCTGGGTGACTAGGAACAGGAAATTGTTCAACCATGACTTCCTGTTTCACAGAGGTATAAATATGAGGTACTGGATAGGCCAAATTCCCTTCGTCATTCATAACAATGGGTAAGAGCGAGGAATATAGCTGTGATGTGCGGCAAAAGGTTGTTGAGCTTCACACAATGGGAAGTGTCTATAAGAAAATAGCACAAGCATTGAAAATGCGCATTTCCACCATCAGGGTAATAATTAAGAAGTTCCAGTCAACTGGAAATGTTATGAATCGACCTGGAATTGGACGTGTGTCTATACCGTCTCAATACACTGTGAAGAGGAAGGTTCGAGTGGATAAAACATCTCCAAGGATCACAGCTGGAGAACTGCAGAAGTTAGTTGTGTCGTGGGGTCAGAAAGTCTCCAAAACTTCAATCTGAAGTGACATCACCACAAGCTGTTTGGAAGGGGTTCAAGAAAAAAAGCCTCTACTCTCATCCAAAAACAAACTCGAGCGTCTTCAGTGTGCCGACACTACTGGAGCTTCAAATGGGATCGGGTTCTACGGTCAGATGAAAACAGCATAGAGCTTTTTGGTAATAAACACAGAGGTGGTTTTGGAGCACACAGAGAGGTAGCCGTATGGAAAAGTACCTCATGCCCACGGTTAAATATGGAGGAGGATCTTTAATGTTTTGGGCTGTTTTTCTGCCAGAGGACCTGGACATTTTGTTAGGATACATGGCATCATGGACTCCATCAAATATCAACAGATATTAAATGAAAACCTGACTGCCTCTGACAGAAAGATTCAAAGGGGCCGTGGTTGGATCTTCCAGCAGGACAATGATTCAAAACATCATCAACATCAACACAAAAATGGTTTACTGACCACAAAATCAAGGTCCTGCCATCACCACCCCAGTCCCCTGACCCAAACCCCATAGAAAACCTGTGGGGTGAACTGAAGAGGAGAGTCCACCAGCGTGGACCTCGAAATGTGAAGGATCTGGAGAGGTTTTGTATGGAGGAACGCTCTCAGATCCCTCGCCATGTATTCTCCAACCTCATCAGGCGTTATAGGAGAAGACTCAGAGCTGTTATCATGGAAAAGGGAACTACCACAAAGTATTGACTAAAAGGGTGCCAATAATTGTTGCACACCTATATTTAACAAAGATTTTTTTTGGATAAACCTGTGTTGTGTTTGCAATTGTTTGATATCCATGAGAACATAGTATTTATGTAAATATTTTGAACAAAAGATCAAAAAGTTAAACAATAAAGACAATTTCACAGCCTTCTTTGCTCATATTTACCAAGGGTGCCAATATTAATGGAGGACAGTGTAGAAATATTATATATATATATATATATATATATATATATATATATATATATATATATATATATATATATATATATATATATACATACATACATACATACATATATACACACACACATAATATAGTAAAAGTTCTGTCTTTCACTCCTTCTCACACACACACTAAAAAACGATGGTGTCCTAAAAAATTAGTATGCAAACAAAACAGTTTATTACTCACAACAACTAAATCCCCAAATCAAAACCCCGAGTATCAGGTTGCTTGATGTTTTTCTCTTTGGCTTTGGAGACGGTGTGAAATCAAAATAAACATACAGAACGGGCTTTAGGATTATTTATAAACGCGCCTGTTTGCTATTTTCCGACCCTGTGTGGCGGTGTGGATAATTTCTGGGTTTGAATAGTTATGTTAAATAAAATTCCAAAAAAAACAAGCTTTGGGGGAGATTTTATTTTATTGACGGAAGTCTACAGGATTTCTTTTTGTTTATACTTCTCAAAGAAATCCTATTTCAGGACTTTAATTATCAACTCCTGTTAAGACATTGGAGACATGTGTCTTACAGATTCATCGTGGAACGCACGGGGTGCGTATCGAAGAGACGCGTAAACAGACTGATTAAGGAAAAGATTCACGGAGTCACGTTGCCGTTTATGTTTATAACGATTCAATAGTCCCGCCCCCTGATAGTAGGACTCTGGTAAGCTAGGCTATATTAAACAGTTCTTTCTAAGTAGAGTACATATTTAAGTGCATATTTTCATCATCTCCGCATTTATATAAGCCCACGTTAATAAAAATACAGGTGAAGTCAGATGCTAGAATGAAGCTCGGTTCCGAAACCAGACAACATGTAGTACAGGAATGGGACTCTGTGCACTTTTAGTCCGTTTGTGGAGTCTGTGTAGGTATAAAACATAATTAGATAATTATGTAAATAACTGCTTTACAATGTTTCTGTGCAGCACATCTAGTGTTTAATTTCTCCATGACCCTGACCAGGCAGGTGCTGAGGATGAATGAAAGAACGCTAAATGTTCGTGTTAACCTCTTGGTTGACGACGACTTCCGGTGAGCTTTCTTTCATTTAAAAATAAAGAAAGAAAGAAAGAAAGAAAGTAAGTCTGTCTTGTGTTCATATTTGTTAACATCCTCGGAGTATACGTGACAAGCTTCGCTTGTGTTGTGTTTCACTTCAGGTTCAACCAAAGGTGACCTCTGACTCACCAAACAAATGACCGGGCATAGTTTTGGGGCAAGACATCCCACCAGCTGTCTCTGGTAAACATTTCTGTTTCCAGCTCCCTACAGCCTGTGTGTGTGTGTGGGGGGGGTTCTGTTTCATTACAGTAGACTTAAAAAAACTGACTAGTAATGGTTCACACATCTGCCGGTTAATCATTTGCTGTAGTAATGCAGCCTTTAAACTAGTAAAACAAACAAACAAATACAAACAAACAAACAAAAAGGTGATTTGAATTCTTAACATTATTAACATGTTCCTGGACACTTTGATAAACGTTTCCGAATGTTAGCTTTAGGTTTACTAGAGAAATTCATTAAAACATTTCACTTTTATCATTTAAAATAAAGAAAGAAAGAGAGAGATGTATAACCAGAATGTTTTACTTATTAACAACTTTTAAAACTAAACCAAACTTAAAATCACCCAGAACTCACTTTTATTTTGGGGGAAATTAATGACTAGTCCTGCACAACAGTAAGGGAGAACTGTACACCATGATGCTCCCGCCACCATGCTTTGCAGCCCCCCCCCCCCCCCCAACAGTGTTAGAGCAACATATTTTTACTGTAAATTAATACATTTTGTACCATTTTAAGAAATTATCTGACAGTAGAGACAAAACCCAAGTCTAAAACCCAAAGAGTACACCGCTTACCTCCCAGCTCTTTGACATTTAAGATGGCGTTCTGGAACGGCACTGCTTTAATGCTAAAACCTGCAAACGAAATCAAATCATCACACACTTTTAAAAAAATAATAAAAAATCAAAATCATACAGATTCTCTTCCGAGACCTAGTACAATTCCTGGGAAATGATCATGCATGAAGAGACGATGATGGCATTACTGGGAAAGACGTGCCAAGATGTTTTTTGAGAAGGAAAAAAAAAAGGCATTTCAGAAAATGTAAGTGATTTGAAATGAAAATTCCAATTAGAAAAAAAAACAAAACATATGTGTAATGGGACTTTTTGTGATTAGCGTGACTACGTACATTGTAGCACAACACTGGCTTTTAACCTTTACCGGGGTTGCCAGGTTTCAACAAAATTCCCACTTCAACTACATCTCAAAAACTGACGCAAAGAAATTGGAAAAATATCGTTTTTTTAAATTACAAACTGAATTTTCTAAGTATACATGTTGGAAACAAGTCCACTGTAGTGCACATGCCTTTCTGATTTATTTTAAAACTAAGCCAATATTGCTTTAAAAAAAAAAAAAACTCGACCCTGGCAACCATTAAAGGCTTCCCATTTACACTTAATCACTTCCTGTTAAAACGTCTGCTTAAATGTTTGTGTCTGGGATGGTGGTTTGATGTGTGCGTGCGTGCGTGCGTGCGTGTGTGTGTGTGTGTGTGTGTGTTGACCTGTAGTAGGTACGATAGTGTCTGTGGCTTCGCTGCACAGTCTGGAGAGTAGACTGGTCTTTCCGGAACCCGTCAGTCCGATACACACTACATCATACTCCGCTCTGGGAGGGGGCGGACCTTTACAGCACAGAGCTCTGAAACACTGAGAGAGAAAGAGATGGGGGGGTAGAAAGAACAAAAAGGAAATAAATGGTAAGACAGGGGGCATCAAAATACGAGTGTGTGTGTGTGTGTGTGTGTGTGTGTGAGGGAGAGATTGTGTGTGAGACTCAAAGAGAAAAGAAAGAAAGAAACAGCATGACACGCTGGTATCAGTGCACTGACCATAGGTGTGATTAAACAAGTATGGTACCAGACTCATACACCATACCCTATCCCTGATACCCCATGCTTGACACCCCAAACCCACACCTGTATCAGAGCATCCCTTCTAAAAACCCCAACCCATCCCAGGATGTACTTGTCTCACATCTGTTAACACAATACTGTGAGAAGAAAAAAATCCACTCCACTGCACACTTCCACCAAACTCGTCTGTTCGAGACCTGCGATTAAACGTCATGACGACGCCAGACATTTAAAGAACGGCCCTTTTAATGCTGCTTCTTGTCCCTTAATATGGCACCAATAAGGCAGATCAAACAACACAGCAGAAACGAAGATCAAAGCTCACAGAAAACCTGCTATTGAAGTGCGTCAGTCTGTGTGACAGTGTGTGTGAGAGAGAGAGTGTGTGTGTGTGTGTGCGTGTGTTCATACAGAGGTCACCGACCGGGCCGGGACTGGAAACACAGATTTATCATGGTTGGGCCTTTCCCGTAACAGACGTGTGTTTGTGAATGATATGGAGAGTTGAGCTAGAAAACACTTACACTGGTGGATAAGAGCAGATGACGTGTGTGTGAGAGAGAGAGAGAGAGAGAGAGAGAGAGAGAGAGAAGAAAAAAAAACCCTAAAGACTAACTTTTATTGGTCAAAGTAAATAGTCACTCAATATTAGCACAGGAAGAAATGATCATGATATTAGAGTGATGTTAGCGACTCTTCCTGATGGAGACGGTGAATATAAACTGCCCCTGGGGGCATCACATACATGCTCCAGAAAGAGAGAGACACAAAATTAGTATAGGATGAGATGTCATATTTTCCTAGAAGTGACAAATGAAACAATATTATCTCTGAACATACCATGCCCTCCATTAATAAATTATATTATAAAGAAGACTGTGAAACTGTTTTTATAGTTTAAACTTTTGATCTTTTGTTCAAAATATTTATTATTGGCACCCTTTTAGTCAATACTTTGTGCTAGCTCCCTTTTCCATGATAACAGCTCTGAGTCTTCTCCTATAACGCCTGATGAGGTTGGAGAATACATGGCGAGGGATCTGAGAGCGTTCCTCCATACAAAACCTCTCCAGATCCTTCACATTTCGAGGTCCACGCTGGTGGACTCTCCTCTTCAGTTCACCACACAGGTTTTCTATGGGGTTCGGGTCAGGGGACTGGGGTGGTGATGGCAGGACCTTGATTTTGTGGTCAGTAAACCATTTTTGTGTTGATGTTGATGATGGTTTGGATCACTGTCCTGCTGGAAGATCCAACCACGGCCCATTTGAAGCGTTCTGGCAGAGGCAGTCAGGTTTTCATTTAAAATCTGTTGATATTTGATAGAGTTCATGACGCCATGTATCCTAACAAAATGTCCAGGTCCTCTGGCAGAAAAACAGCCCCAAAACATTAAAGATCCTCCTCCATATTTAACCGTGGGCATGAGGAACTTTTCCATACGGCTACCTCTCTGTGCTCCAAAACCACCTCTGTGTTTATTACCAAAAAGCTCTATTCTGGATTCATCTGACCATAGAACCCGGTCCCATTTGAAGCTCCAGTAGTGTCTGCAAACTGAAGACGCTCCAGTTTGTTTTTGGATGAGAGTAGAGGCTTTTTTTTCTTGAAACCCTTCCAAACAACTTGTGGTGATGTCGGTGACTTCAGATTGTAGTCTTAGAGACTTTCTTTCTTAATCAGTATATTAGTTCGTGAAGTTTGGGTAGTCTCATACGACTATTTTTTTTTTCGAGACGAGCTCTCAGGAGTGGCACAGAGCGTCATCGTCATCATCCTCCTCTGCTTAGCTGTACACTCGAGCCGTCGATCCAAATCTCACTAGCCAATGGGAGTTAGAAAAAGTTCTGACGTGATTTATCTTGGTTTCCTTTTTTTTGCATCACAAAAACCTGCCATTTTAACAGGTGTGTGTAGACATTTTATATCCACTGTATCGCCTTTCAGTGGATTTTCTGAAGAAGGTATTTACATGCATCTAGATAATAATAATAAATAATAAATCTATTGATATGATAGCTATGTTGCATTATTATATTGTTATTACAGAACACTACAAATATATAGCAGCGAGCTGTAGAACAAGAACACCACGCTTTTTTGTTAGCAAACATTCATATCGTTAATTCGTAATCAAACACACACGCACACGTTTGATGTGAGGAGGTGTGTGATATGAAATCAGGCACAGGACGACGCTGCCCTCTAGTGGCTTTATGAAGTAACACCTGAGAGACATCCTCATCAAATATAGAAACACACAGGGGTTTCTGGGTAATATTTCTGAATTGTAATTGGTCAGATGGTGATTAATTCTCTAGAACAGCAGCTCTGACAGGAGTGAAGCTTTATATCAATGCGCTTGTTCTAATATGTAATCGTTTCTATAGTAACGGCTCGATCATAGGGCCGTGTACGGCAGACGCTCCACGTAAACGGATTTAAAAATTGCTCGTAATCGTTGATACGGTGAAGTTTTTTGTAACGAGAATACATGTTAATTTAACATTTATGGAAGGAGTCTCGTGTCACTGCTTTGTAACAATCAGACGGAAAGAAAGATTCTGTAATTGTCAACAACGTGGAAAGAAAGAAGGAAGGATTCTGTGTGTCAAAAAAAGAAAGAAACCATTCTGTATGTCAAAAAAGAAAGAAAGAAGAAAGTATTCTATATGTCAAAAAATAAAGAATGAAGGGAAGGAGTCTGTACGTCAGAAAAGAAAGAATGAAAGGAAGGATTCTGTACGTCAAAAAAGAAAGAATGAAAGGAAGGATTCTGTACGTCAAAAAAGAAAGAAAAAGATTCTGCAATTGTCAAAAATCAAGAAAGAAAGAAAAAGAAAGACAGAAAGAATATGATGAGCCGAAGGAACTTTATGAGAACCCTGAAATAGGAACCTTTTCCGAATCATCTCCTGTATCTTTCAGGAAATGAGGAACCTCTACAGGAAGTGCAGATGAAACACTGATGAGCTCGTTATTGGATTCAGCACTGTAACAGAAGTCATTCGACACCGTCACCCCCAGGTGGCGCCAAAGAACAAAGTTTACTTCATTTTTATGTCTTTGAGCTCCAACTACACAGATGACCAATTTCACTGTTAAACACCACCACGCTTTGAAAATCTACTCATTATGTGAATGAGCCGTTACTATGGAAACGAAGAACATATTACAACGATCTCATTAATATAAACCTGACCATCCGTTCCAGCCGGAACTAATTTCCAAGCAGTGCCATTGCACACTTTCCGACCCAGCAGCGGATTGGAGAAGATAACCTCACTGAGGTGTAAAAATGATTCACTCAGAACTATTCAAACCACAGGAGAACCTCTGGAAACTTCAGGATTAATCTAAATGTCACAAGATACAAGTTCATGTTCACTGGGATAGCTTCAACAAAACACACACACACACATCTATTAAATTCACAAACACTGCCTTCAGGGAGAGATTAACAGCACACGTGGGATGTTAAAGATACGGCAGTGAGACAGGAAGTCGTTCTCTGTTATAGAACAGGACCAACCTGTGGAACTGCACCGTACCTCTCAATCTTATAGCCAGAGGACATGCAGTCTGTGTGTGACTCACACACACACACAGAGAGAGAGAGAGAGAGAGAGAGAGAGAGAGAGAGAGAGAGAGAGAGAGAGCACGAGAGAGTCTGAAAGGAAAAAAACAATGAAAAAAAAGACAGAAGAAAGAAAGAAAGAAAGAAAGAAAGAACAGTGTATCTACAGGTACCAGAACTTCAAATTTAATACTTTTTAATACCATATTAAAGACATTTCCGAAACATTTGAAGACCTGAACGTCACTTCGATCATGCTAGACAGGGTAGCCTTCTCTAGAGGTAGATATGAGAACAGTGAAAGAAAAAAAAGAAAAGAAAAAAAAAGTATTTCCTTCCCATGACCTCCCAAGAGAGGAAAATATATAAAGAGAGATGGATTACAGCAATCAGAAGAGAAAAAGTTGTGGAATTTATCATCACTCCCTCAGCAGAAGGGTTTTTTTTTTTGTTATTTAATGGCAGGATAATATAACAAGTAGTGTTATAAATAAACAGACACTTTTTTAAAGAAAATATATAAATATTTTTAAAAAAAACCTTTGCTATTTTGTAATATTGGGGGTCTAATATCGGGTCTAAAGGCAGGGTATACGCGACTCAAACTCACAGCAAGAAAGAAAGATTTAGTCATATCAAGAATGTAGAAAAAAAAAAGAAAAAGAACGGAAGAAAAAGATTTAGTAATGTCAAGCATGCAGAAAGAAAGAAAAAGAAAGATTTAGTAATATAAAGAATGTAGAACTTAAAAGAAAGAAAAAGATTTAATAATGTCAAGAATGTAGAAAGAAAGAAAAAGAAAAAGATTTAGTAACATCAAGAATGTAGGAAGAAAGAAAGAAAGAAATAATAATGAATAGGGTTGTCACGGTACCCAAATTTCAGTAGTTGGTACCAATACCAGTAGAACTCCACGGTACTCTGCGGTCACTCGGCGATTACGCCTCCGTCTGATGGTGACGGAGGTCGTGGTGACTCTGGGTATCGGTGTGGAATTACGTGCGTTTGAAGACATGAAACTGTATTTAAAACATTTAATATTATAAAATGCTATATTATAAAGCATTTTTTAAAAATATCAGATTTTCTCCTCGTTTTGAAATGTTCAATCATTTATTTATTTATTTTTGAAAGTCCATTTTTTATTAAAACACTACTGAGCACGTCAGCGAAATGTCTTCAATTATCAAAGCACAATTTTTTGACATATATCGCCCGAACCTAATAATCATATGCGTTAAAGCATTTATTTCCCTGGACTTTTTCCTTTTTATTCATTCATTCATTCATTCATTCATTCATTATTTTTTAAAAAGATTTGTAACGCAGCGATACAATTTCTCGGCCAATTTATTTTTATCATAAAATCGTCTTCAAGTATCGAGATATAATATATTTTTAAAAATTTTAATAAATACAAATAAAAAGCTAAATATAGCGCCATGGCTGTTTTTTTCGTTTGGTATCCTGCCCTCGCCTGTAACCGGCGTGACCAAAACATCAGCACGAAAGGAAGGAATTTGATAAGAAGGCTGAGGATGGAGTAAGTTTGACCTGGAAAATATCATTTCCTTAAATTAAAAAAAAAATTAAAAAATTAAACAAAAGGAAACGCATGCCTGTGAGATTACTTCCCTGCCATGACGTCGGAAACAAGGTTTTTGTTTTGCGTTATATTTGTTTTAAGACGGAAAATGGAAAAGATTTTTCTTCTGAAAAAGGATTACATAACTTATCATTTCTTATCGTGATCATTTATAAGCGTAGGTCATAACGTCTGATGTTTTCACATCAATCAGATTCACAGTGAGACTTCAATCAAATCGAAAACCTTTTTTTGGTTGTTGTTATTTATAGAAGCCTAAATATAATTTTGGATCCTAATCTTCTCTCTCCTTCAGTCTTTCTTTCGGTAAGCAGAACTCATTTCCTTCTTTGTTCCATCTTCATGAATATAAACGACTAAACAGGGATTGGATTTTAACAACGTTTATTTAAAAAAAATAAATAAATAAAAAATAAATAAAAAAGTATATAGTGTTGTTCTTTAATGAAATATGGTTTAAGCACAAATTCTGACTTTTAGCATCTGTTCCTATTAAAGTTGGGTCTATAAACCTCTAATGTCACTCAGGCTTAGAGATTCTGCACTTTTACTCCATTTTGAAGACCCGATAAGAAAAAAAACTGACCTTCTGTGATGAGTTCTGAGCTTTTATACAAACAGAAATCACGTTTGTCTTGACATTCCCCAAATTACATGTGGTTGGGAATAATATTTCTGTAGACATTCAATTATCATCTCAAACGTCACCTCGAGATGACGACTTCTCTCCAAATCTTGACTTCTCTCACAATTTCAATGCATCTCAAATATTCAGATTTATCATCTCATAACCGACACCGTTCAAATTTTCTGACTTGAAAAAAAATCTCTCAAAATTCCCACTTCAAGGTTTCACCTTATTTTCTTAAACTTTCGACTGATCTCAAGATTCTGACTTATCATGTCAAAGTTTTAAGTAATTATCGCAAAATCTTAATAAATTAATAAATTCAAAGTTTTAACACAGTTTTCTTCTGCAGCTCCAGGTCCATCAAACACTTTAAAAGCATTTCCATTCTCATGAAACCCTTAAAGGTTTTATTCATAAAATAAATACAAAGCGCTTCCCTTTCAGAAAAGTTCGAAAGTAGAACCTCTTCAGAAAGCTTGAACCGTTTGCGAGTATACGCCGCTAGCAAACGTAAGCGTTCTGATGCATACCGCGTAACGTGAAACTGTCTGTGCGTCTAATCTGATTTCTATTTATTCTGCATTTCGTGTCGTGTTGGCACTGGGTGGCATTTCCACTGAGAGCTGGGACGCTCGCCAGACCGCTTCGAAGCAACAACAGGAAGGTCCCAAAACGGATTATAGGATTTGTAGGAAGCCCCGACCCCCCTTAATAGTTTACAAAAGACAATGCTAAAGAATGAACAGATTCCATTCATTCACACAACGAGAGCGGGAAAGGTGGTGATTATCGCCGCCTGTGTGCCATCCAGACGGCATCGTGTGCCAAGTTTACAGTCTGAGACTGCAATCGCCAGAGCGCCTTAGAGACAAACAACACTGCTGTCTGACTGCGATGCGGACGGAGCAAACACTCGGACTGTCTCGCTTCCAATCAGACAGAAAACCACAGGGGCTGTGTGAGATTTCATAAACCAAACAAATCTAGTATGGAATTTTAAACTATATAATAAAGGAAGTTATTGATAAAGAAATTTTCAACCCATTATCACATATTTCTCTACAGTTTTCCTGAAAATCTTCCATGTCGTGCCGTTACAGGAAAACTACCGGTGAAGAGACGGCGTCAGAGCCAGCGTTATGGAAAAATCAAACCGCATCGACACCTACTGACCAATCAGAATCCAGAATTCAGCAGTCACAAACAGCTACCCTGTAAGAATAAAGGTTTTCAGGTCACGCAAGATTAAGAGTGGAATAATACCCTTGTGGATGATATACAAAATGACAGAACGCCACGTTAAAGCTTTGATGAAGAACATAATGCAGGAACGCAACATTTCAACCCGTTCCGGATGGGGAATTTTTGTTTTTTTTTTTAAGTAAATGTTAAAAGCCTACTCCAAGGAGGAGGAACCTCAGGAGGGTTTGGACTCGGTTTGCTCCTCTACAGCTTCTCCGCACATCCAGTAAACAACTGGTGGAGCTTTCCTGGTTGAAGAAGTGTGCGAACATACAAACATTTTGACACGACTTTACGAAAAGACTGATGAGTGAAACCTGTTGCAAGTCACTCCCTCCGGAATTCTGCGTTCTCCGAAATTAACGCAAGATCGATATATTATATTTGGAGGAGCTCGCAATTGATCAAAATCACCGTAGATTTTCCAGATTTGGCCTGAGACGCGTCATGTGACGTCATCGCGACAGGCATTCAGCCAAAGCCCAGGTCGATTCACGTGCGTTGAACATGAGTACAACGAAAAGGTCTCATTTACCAACAAACATCACTGTGAAAGACAATTCTGCACAACTGCAATTTCGCCAATTCTAGTCATTTTCTGGGGGGAAAAAACACAACAAACTTTGCAAGTTGCATCGCAAAGTTTGGAAAACAAACGCGGCAAAATCAATCCTGTACGGACTGAAATCTAGTCTTTGTTACTAACATGTATGCCAGAAATATCAAACAGGTAGAAAACTCATGCAGATATGTGACCTTGCTGTGACCTCTACCCCACTGAACCCCTTTGGGATGAACTGGAACCCTGACTGCACCTCAGGCCTCCTCGACATCCCATCATCACTAATTCTCATGCAGAAAGTGTGAACGATCACAAATCCCCATGGCTACGCTCTAAAATCGAGTGGTAAGCCTTCTCAGAAGAGTGGAGCTTTTAATCAGATCTAGGTTTGTAAGCTTATCGGAGAATGCTCGAATTCTGAAGGTTTTTTTTAACTCCCTGAAGTCGGACTGTTTCTGTAAAAATAGAACCCATTTTTCATCATAACAATACGTGGACCGACCGGAGTCGGCCCGTCACCGTGGGACCCAATAAATCTCGTCGACTGGGAGCTCACAGAGGCAGAGGAAGCGGCTCTTTTGTTTTCCTAATTCGTGACCTATTCCCACCCTGTTCCCACCTTTCACAACAGAGGCCGTTTTTTCAATGACATCCTGTTTGGGCGCTTAGGCGATCCCCGTTTCCCAGCATGCCCTTGAGCGAGCTGGTCAAGGCCACAGGGAGCGCTCTCCAATCCAAACTCCTCCACCACCACCCAGACCGAGACCTGATGGCTATATCCTGCTTTATCAAAGCACGGAAGTGTGTGGAATAACGTGGTTCAGGTTCCCACTCCTACTTCGGCCTACTCCTACTTCTTTTTTTTTTTTTTTGCCTGAAGAGACCTGGACACACATCACATTATAAACAGACCTGTCTCAAATCATGCGAATTTATACCACGGCGCTGATGAATTCTGGATTCTGATTGGTCAGAATTTAACGCTTTAAAGTAAGTGAGAACAGGAACTGACTTTTTTTTAATGCTTAATGCAACTACACGTGGATTATAAAACAATAAACTACTGCGGTATGGATGTAATAACACACTGTGGAAGTGCTGTTACAGGAAATTCATCCACTTCCGAGTAACTTCACTTCATCACACCACCCCAGTTAATACAGGTTGTGAAACGCTGTTGGAAATCTACCCTCAGGTTAAATTTTACCATTCCAGGCCTATTTCTGCTGCCCCAAGGCCACTTTTTACTATCCTCTGGGTTTATTTCTACTGACCCAGGACCTTTTTTTTTTTTACTGCCCCGGGAAATTTGACCATCCCAGGCCAATTTTTACTGTCCCAGACCAATTTCTAGTATTCCCAGGGCAATTTTCACCACCCCAGGCCCATTTTCACTGCCAATCTTTACCATCCTCTGGTCTTATTTCTACTGACCCAGGCCCTTTTTTTACTGCTCCTGGGGCAATTTTACCATCCGAGGCCAAATATTTACCATCCCCAGGCCTATTTCCACTTCCCCCAGGCAATTTTTACCACCCCTGTGCCTATTTCTACTGCTCCTGGGCCAATTTTAACTGCCCCAGGACTTTAGGAGGCCATTCGTTTCAGGTCCTTCAACACTTCCTTTCTTGCACTGGAAAAAGAAAGAAAGTAAAAAAAATCTATGAAATTAATTATTTGATCTCAGCTAATCAGACAACAGGTTGGTCTTAACTGTAAATACAATGCGTCACTGTGACTGCTCCAGTGGTGTTTAACGTAACAGTTCTTGTTTATAAAATGGTTTTTCCAACACCGACTCGTTTCTCCTGACTTAGGAGCCTTGTCGTCTAAATAAAACCCAAAGTCCCAAGGCTCAACGCATCTATTAAAGAGATCGAGCTGATTACGTGGCTTTTTAAACACACCATTAGCACTAAGAGCAACTCACGAATCTCACACAGGGCACTAATGACCCACATTAACCCCCGGGCTCTCAGCAGCTACTACAGAGCTTCTCGAGCAGAACGTCCTGCACTCGCCACCCACCGAGTACCTCGACCCACGTGGCTCAGAAATAAATAGACACCGTAAACCAACGGCTCTGAGAACAAACAACACACACACACACGAAAGGAGAACTGGTTTTGGTACTCGTACGACGCTCACTGGTGTTTATTTGATTTTATCAGTGGGAGGTTTGGAGGACGAAGGGGGTCACAAACCTGACAAAACATTACGCGGCTAAAATTACAACAAAAAATGGAATATAATCCAAGAAGAGTTTAGAACAACAGTATAATCAAATCTCCTTTTATTTAAAGGTGAACTCGAAAGCAGGGCTGGGCGATATGATAATACGATATCAGGGATCGTACAGATGCGCCATAATGAAATTCCAGGACTTTCAACGCACGATTTTTTTTTTTTTTTAATTTTTGCTTTTCCAAGACTATACATGAGATGTCAGTGTACTCCACGTGATTGACACGCTGCCAACAACTTTCGCTAAAATGTGGCTAGATGTCGTCATGCGCCAATTAGCATATTCATTATATCATCATGTCGAATTTGCATCTGAGCATCTTTGCTACTATTTCTTTCCCAATAAAGCTGTTCTCATTTACATATTTTTCGACGGAACGAGTATGAAACGGTGACTGAAACTCAACCCATTAAGAGACTACATGTTCACAAGTTGCTGCACCGCAATAATAAATATATCCAATTTAAATACATTTTAAAAAACAACTTTTTTTGTAGGCATTAAACAGTTACCATCCAACACAATAAATCTTAACACATATCGCGTATTCTAGAAATTTCTTTGAGAATAGTGACATGATATTTTCGTCATATCGCCCCACCCCTAGTCTTTTTCCATTTCATGGAAGATGTTTACGGCTCCACGAGGGAAATACGGATGGAAAGAAACGAAGACGTTGAGAAACGGGGATTTTCGGAAGTTTATAGAACGTCGCGATTTTACCGCGGTTAATTCGTTTTAAAAACGTTAGCTAGACGTGGATTTGGCATTAACGCGTGGATGGATTAACAGCTGTGAAAACGGAAAGCGTGCTGGGAACGCTTAACAACAACGGGCAGCTAGTAGAAGGAAATCGGTAACGACAGAAAAACGTCAGGCCGGTTAATCGATTATTTGTCGATGAAGCTGAATTCTCGAATCGGATTGGTCGGAAGGTATTTCCTCACGCACACACACGGGTCTCAAAAAAACTGCGAAATCCTGTACGGAACGAATAATATGTGAAATCTTCCATCGGCTGAGGCGTTTGTTTATGGCTTATGGGTCCGTCCTCCGATTACATGCCGTCGTTTCTTTTATCGTAATCGAATAATTATTTTCTTAATTTACAGGTTTGTGTTGGCTCAATTTCTTTCTATATTTATATTAAGAATATTAAGACAAAAGTCACAAATGTACCATAATAAAACAAACAGTGATCACGTGACAAACTTACCCAGAGCACCGATCCATCATCCAACACCGTTCGCACCACTTTACGTTATTTTAGGCGCATCCCAAACATTTTCCTAGCAATAATCAGCTAAACTTACCCATGAATAAAGCTTTATGGAAAATCTACAAAAGCTAGCTGTTCAGGATAATAACCCAATCCATGTTAAATATCATTATCGTTAAACTGACATGGCTAGCGGTGTGAAGGAAACTCAGAGAGTCTGAGAAAACAGAAGTCATCTCCGTGCCAACAATGCAGGCTGAGGCTTATAGTCCACCCGAGTGGAAAGGAAACTCACGCCGAGACCCCGCTGAACACCACGGGACATTTTTCCATCCACCTGTAACGAAGATGAGCATCGGGAACACGGCAATGGCTGGAAATACGTGGGAAAGTCCACATAAGTCAACGGTGACGTAGGACGGGAGGGGAAAAATAAATAAAACGTGGAGACCCTCATTATCCCATCGATCGTATCATGAAAACAAGGCGTACAAGTTCAAATAGTAAAAGCAGTAAAATCAAATGCGATGAGGTCGAATCGTGGAAATGTCTCCATGGAGAAAACGCCGCTGAAGAACTGATATTTTTCTGTCCTTTTTTGTTCCAAGAATCTAGGACCATCCTGAGGCTTCAGTAAATGGCTGAATGACCAAAATGTGTTGTCTGCCATGACACAAAGATGGCCATCGTAATTAAACCAAGTAAAATATAAATAAATAATAAAAATCTGGTGATTTTTCAAAGCCAATACATATGTAAAGGTAATCAAGCAAAAAAAAAAAATTAAAAACAGTCGTGCAAGCTGCATTAGACCATTTTATTAGCCGTGGAAAATAACCACATGGTCTGTGAATCTTAGTAACTATGCTTCCATCCACGTTGCAAACTTAACTTATGCGAAAAAATTTGAATATCGCATAAGACATCTGCAAATACAGCACCGTTTCTATCCCGTGTGTTCAAGAGAACAAGAAAAACGTCACTTCTGGGGAAACCGGCGCATCTCGCGCTCCGCCATTTTTCTTTTCTGAGCCAATCATCCAATCACATGACTTGTTGAGGCAAAGTCACATGACTTTTTTTTTTACGCACGTCGAGGAATTTATTCGGTAAACGTGTTTCCGTCGTAGTTTATACATGTCTTTTTATCAAACAAAAAAAATTATCCGCCTCAAATGAGCACGTACGGGGTTTTTATGCGTTTTTGAGACATTTGGTGTTCACATCGAGCGTTTTTTTCCCCAAAAAAAATTTGCATGTCTTGACTTCTTTTTAGTGCTCCAGAGTAAAAACAAAGACATGAGAGAGACACAGCGTGTGTTATGAAACACTTTATGTCGTAATGTTTAAAAGCACAAACAAGAGGCTTTAGATAAAATCGTGATTATTATTTGGGACGCGTTCGTTTTATCTCTCAAGTATTTCATCTGTTTAAAAATAAAATGAACGAATTATAAGAAAAATACACACAAATAATCAGCTGTAGGTGACGCAGTGGAGAAATATGACCTCTTGTACATGTCACGTTTACGCTCAATGTTAAGCAACTTGGAAATGAGTTCTGTGACACAAGGTGACATCCTGAGATTTTTCAGCCTGCAACATCAACAACAACAATAAATAAATAAACGATTTATTTACTAGATTTCACCGGCCAGGAGGACACGTGACGTTAACCAGAGAAAATCCCAAACCAAAAGAGAAATTTCTGCAGACGTGGACACTCGAGCGTGCTATGATCCTAAAGGCCAGAACGTCCAGGTTGACTTCCTGGAGGAAACGCTTCTATTTTGAGAACGCTGGTCACAATGTGCTGAAGTAAAGACGCCACAAGGCTACTGTTTGGGGGGGGGTCCCCACCCTATTGACTAAGAGCAAATTTAAATGGTTAAAAATAATAATAATAGTAATAATAATAATAATAATAATAACAACAACAACAACAATACGTATGTTTCCAGTGTAGCCAAGTTTGATTATATGATTACACAATTACACTTTTTTCTTTATGATATACTCAAACAATATGGTGACGCCGTCCTCACGTCTTCATTCAGCAGCCGGTTTAGTCCCGTTGTGGAAGTTCGGTCTAAAACCCACCAACAGGATGAAGGCAAACGTACGAGACGGCTACAAATACACCGGTCTGAAACATGGACGTAAATCTCTCCTTACTACATCAAGCTCACCCTGTTTGTGTTTACGCAACCTCGTTTTCAGCTCAAGCTGATAACTGAAACGTTGATGATTGTAGTGCTGGGCGATTTGACCGATTAATTTGAATTACTGTTCGAAAAACCTCCATAAACACTATTTAAAAGTTCAAACACCTCCTGAAAACTTTATAAATAAATCGCGCAATTTTTGAAATGTAAAAAACAGGGCAAAAAAACGACATCGTACTCCAGAATCATTCATTAAATTGGAAAAAAAAAACGTGATTTTTTTTTTTTTTTTTGCAATATCGCCCGACGCCATCTGATCGATGACGTAAACAGAGCGTGATCATTTTCTTTAATCGTAGGTCTGTCGTTCAGATTATACGATATCGCTTCAAAAGCGGTGATACGATTCCGAATGTTTGACGTGTTTCCCTCTGAAACAAGAAGTCAGTGTGATGGTGTGTTGAAGTTGGCCAATAGCGTTCCAGATATGCCATGCTACACGCCCTGCCCAACCTAAACGTTCTGGAGCGTGATTACAAATCAGACCCACCCACCCCCCCCAAAAAAAAAAAAAAAACGTTCATTGTTTTTTTTCCATGAAGTGAGGATCTATAGTTAAACTAAAACCAGAACAGCGACCGAAACTTTTTTCTAGAAATATTATTCTAAATATTATTGCGGTTTGTTGTATTTTTTCTGCTAGATAAAGTACCATATTGTTGTTAGTGACACTACGGGACAGGAACAATAAGCTCTGGAATAAGAGCACTTCATTTAAAAACTATTCAAGCAGTTTCCATAAGCACGTAATTTAATACCTGCCCTGGCTCTGCGGTGTTATATAGCACTTACTGCTGTACTCTGTACAAAAATACGACGTAAGCACAAATTCAATAAAGTTTTTCACTCATAGTGATGTTGTATAGTATTACAGTCGCAATCAAAATTATTCAACCCCCAGTGCAAATCAGGCTTAATGTACAGACTTTCAAATGTTAGCGATGAACAAATCAAACAAAAAGCGATTGAAATAGTTCGACACGACGAATGCTTCAAGTGGTTTCCCCAAATTCAACTGAAAATGCAACTTATAATGATTTCCCCAGTTTCAAAATTATTCACCCCCCTGAATAGAATCCCTCACAATGGCACAAATATGCAGAGCAGGTGTTGTCTCAAGCACACTTGATACTAAACTAATCAAGGGCTTCATTAGTTACAGCAGGTGTGCTTGAGCTGGAACACATGAAAAACCTGAACCTCTGTAAATTTTTACAATAAACCTGATTTGCAATGGGGGTCGGATAATTTCCATCGAACTGTAATATTAATTCAAGCGTGAATTGTTTATGATGCAGCTTAGTATAGCGACCGTGTTGCATTCAAGAGGTCCGTTTGCAATCAAAACAAAACCGAAAACGAGCTAAACCTCGTTTTTATGTACATTAATAACAAAAACAAAGGCGCGACGTACTGAACGTTCAGTACTACAATGTGGCAAAGGATTAAATAAGCTACGCGTTTAATTTACACGAAAAAAAAAGGTTGCATACGCAACTTTTCAGCAAGAGGAAAGATTAATAGCATCAGCGTCAAGAGACGTTTCTTGTGAAGATGGACTGCTTCATCATAAACCCTGGCTGCATCTGCGAGGAGGTTACGATTTCACAGTTGACCCCCGAAAACATGCGTGTAAAAAAATTAGAGACAGGACTTTATTCCTTCCAAAATCTTAATCGTTAAATTTGTTTGTTTTTTTTAAACATTTTGAATAGCAGCGTTTTGCCATTTGTTTAGCTTTTAAATAAATAAATAAATAAATAAATACTACCTTATATTAGATTACTTTAATCCAGCTTGTTTCACCTTCAAATTTTACCTTTTATATTCGAGACATCTAAAACTAATACATTACATCAAACATTGGAATTGTTTAATACTCAAATATTTTAATTATAGATTTTTTTCAGAAAATAAATATTCATACTCTCATCAATATAGTAAACAACACTTATTGCTCATGTTCGTGAAGGGTGCCAATAATTTTGCAACTGACATAAGGAACAAAAGTTGGGTGCACTGTGCCTTTGTTTGCATGTGTAATAACAATAGTTAGACTGTTTTCCTTTAGAAAAGAAAAAAGAAAATGTCTCATTGGGACACTATTTTTTTACAACAACAGAAAAATAAATAAAATAAAACCCGGATTTTCAAGCCATGTATGAGACCTGTCAGTGAAACGCAACCTCGCGTAAAGTATTGATAAATAGTGATTTTTTAAATAAAAGTGATTTTAATCATATACAGTACAATGCAATAAACAGATATTTAATAAATTCATGCAAATGAATATTGTAGTTCAAGTGAAATTGTTCATTTAAGGCAGATGAGGACCGTTGGAAGAGGGCGTCGAGCTAAAGCAGCTAGCTTCCAACCTACAATCTGAGGGAAAAGTGTTTTATTACTTTACCAGATAATCCATGTAATGCCTCGAAATCTCTCTGTCGTCCTCAGGAAAGTGAAATCCAGGCTGAAGTATCAGATTTCCCAAAGAATTGTCCGTGTAACGCGACTGCATCCAAAAACTAAGGCAGTGTGTGTGTGTGTGTGTGTGTGTGTATGTGTTATGTTCCCCGCCTCTCCCTGCGTTAGAAAAACATGAACGTTAGCTATCAAATACCTCACAATAGCAACAATAAGCCGCCTTTTCTCTCTATATTAGACTTACGAATGTTTTAAGATGTCTTGTTACACATTCATAAACATAGCTTCGTAGCACTTCTCTTTATTATTAATCCTTAAAAATAAACAATTAACAAAACTCCAGTGAGTGTCAGTGTGTTTAAGGTTTTGGGCAGGCTAAAAAAAAAACTGCTAGCACGAGTTCACGTCGATGCTCTGTCGCGAGACTTCAACCTGACGTCACGCGAGCTAATCAAGCTAAATCTAGTACAAAAACTCGATAAAACTCGATCGAGTGTGGTTTAAAACATAAAATTTGAGGTAATATTATATCAGTTGTATAAAACCGAACTGTTTCCTGGTGTCAATCTGGCTCCTAAATGTCACTTTCGGAACGAGCTCTGTGTTGGTCGCGTGATCAAAGTCGCTTCCCATTCGCCTCACAGAAAACTGTTGCTAGGAGGGTGTTGCTAGCACCTATGACGCGGGAAGAAATCCGCCATTTTGGAAAGGTCCATATTGTAATACATGGAGTTTATGTAGAAATCCTGATTAAATCAGGTGTAAATCAAGCTTAAAATAAATTTTAGATGTGGTGTAATTGTACATACACAAACACTACGCAGTGTTATTGAACCCAATTCCCATAAACTGTGTTGCAAAAAAAAAGGTATAAGCTGATAAATATAAGCTTAAATGATTACCAAGATAGAACCTACCATTTTTTAGACATATTTATATTTACTACACACTAATTTAAATCAAATTGTTTTCAAATTGTAAATCAATTTGATTGTAAATCAAATTGTAAATCAAATTAGAGTTGTTGTTGTTATTCATACAACACAATAACTGACATATAACCAGCATTAACAAGCTGACAATCATAACATCTAAACTGCATTAAATGTACATTGGATTATCTTTTCAGCGATATGTTGATCTGTAAGTTAATCAAATAACAATGTCAGTAAAGTTAACATATGTGACAGAAATAAGTTACATCATGTTAAATACACCAGACAAGAACTTGACATTTAACAAATATTAAGAAATGTTTGGGAATAAATTACTGATGTGAAGTAAAAGATCCTAATCCTGTCTAAAAAATAATAATAATAAATTAAATACACATTTTGTCTCAGCTTTAATATTTGCAAAGTGCTTTTTTGCTTTCTTGGTGTGAGATATCGGCAATTCTTACATCCATATCGGCATTTTGAGAGAAAACCTTAGTTGATGCTGTATATTAGGTTCATATAGTGAAAAGTTGCCCTTTCTAAGATGGCGGAGCTGTTGACGATTTAGCTAATGTATGCTAGAATGTGTGACAGGAGGTTCAATTAAATATATTTATTGTTGTGGCGCCATCTATTGGTCAAAATAACTAAAAAACGTTATTTAAAAGCAAATGCCAAACAACATAATTGAATAAAAGTTTGTTTTACGATAACTTGCATTTTATTCATTAAGTTTAATATATTAATATCTAAGGTGTGTAAGTCTAAGATGAATTCCAAGTCAAACAGTGCAATCAGTATTCCCTGGTTATATTTTAAAGGTTATAAAATCTTTTAACACATGGCAGTGTGTATGAAAAGTCTTATTCAGTGTCATAAAGGTGCAATAAAGCTGATTATGAGTGATTATATTGCTTAGACCGCATCATTAATCATAACTAATGTGTCAAAAGATCATTTAGTGCAATCAAAAGCATGCTTGTCCTGTAATCTTCAAGTCATGTAATTGCGGGGGGGGGGCATTCCCGGACATTTTGTGTATGATAAAGCGTATTCAAGACATTAAACAAATGTCAATATAATTTTGTGACTGCATCATTATCCATGTCAGAGCACAACCTTCAGTCTAACATATATTTTCAATCTAACAGTC
The DNA here is from genome assembly GCF_001660625.3 of Ictalurus punctatus. Classification (NCBI taxonomy): domain Eukaryota; kingdom Metazoa; phylum Chordata; class Actinopteri; order Siluriformes; family Ictaluridae; genus Ictalurus; species Ictalurus punctatus. The sequence goes on from NC_030431.2 coordinate 25,573,756, forward strand.
TAACAATATAATTTCAGTGTTTTTCAGTATTATTAATAAGGTATTTGTCCAGTTTTACGCACAAACATATTATTAACGTCCTTTAATCATTGAATATAAAGAAGAAGAAGAAGAAGAAGAAGAAGAAGAAGGTGAGAAAACAATCACAAGGGTGGAATTCCTAAATATACAGTAAATAAATTATAGTCTATATATAATAAATGTTATGCTGATTATATAATTATCAGTTGTGTATACTATTTATTCATAACAAATAATTTATTGCAAAAATAATAATTTATCATTTAGTTTATGGATAAATATGCATTATGTATCTGTGTATTAGTAAATCGTTGGGAAACAAGTATGTTTTCGTTCTTACAGCAACTTGTTTTATTTTTAAACGTTATTCCAGGCTTATTCGTGTAAAACGAACTACGAGAACGTAAAGAACATTTAGGTTGATTAGGTTTATATCCCATTATTTCGATGTTAGCTCCACCCTCGATTATATTCTTGCGATGGGCATCACGAGTCATTTGACCGATTCGATTCTCTTGTATAAACTCGTTTAAGCGAATCAAACTGCGTGAATGTTTATCACCTGCTTGATTTATAAATAAATAAATATATATATATATTTTTTTTTTTTTAAATGAGAAAAATATCAAATAACTTGTAAATTTATTCGGGATATATAGCCTTATTTCAAGATTAGCTCCACCCTCGATTACAGGAAAGCGACGGGCTCCACGAGTCATTTTATCGATTCGATTCTTTTGTATAAACTTGTTTAAGCGAATCAAACTCAATTTGTTAGACTTATTACGCCGTGGAAATATTTTGTATTTTGCAAAACACGCTCACGTCTTTAAGATTTTGTCCATATAACAATCTTTTTTTTTTTTTTTTGTATTAGTGTCAATATAAAACTGTACAACTGGCACGTTTAAGAGCACATTTTATAATTCATAATGCAAGAAAGTGTCAAACATTCAGTATAATGCAATATAATTATATGTGAAAGTTAGTTCTCTGTAAATTAAAAAAAAACGCACCAAAACAAAAGCCTTCAGATGACTATTTTAAGGGATTCGTTCAAAAGAGTCGATTCGTTCGTGAATCATGACTCCTGAATCGTCCATCACTAGCTGCGGCCATAGACCGCAAGCGGAGGGAGGAGGAGGCAGGGGACTAACAAACCCCCGACTTTAATCCTGTCCACAAAATAACTTTCAAATCTTTATCATGTTAAAATAGTCCAGTCGCTATCATTTCGAGGCACTTCTGTGGAATTTAAGGACTTAAGCAGAAGTTTGGAAGAAGGCGAAGGAACTTTGAGAAGCTGCGCTTGTACCAGAAACCACACAAAAAAGAAGAAGAAGAAGAAGAAAACTATGGCGCTCAGAGCGAGAGCTTTATACGACTTCGTTTCTGAAAATCCAGGAGAGATTTGTGTGGTGGAAAACGAGATTTTAACTTTATACAGCGAAGCTGTAGTGGACGGATGGTTAGAAGGTACAAACAGCCGAGGAGAGTCGGGACTCTTCCCCGCGTCGTACGTCGAGATCTTAAGAACCGAAGAAGGATTTTCAGTACAAGGCAACGGGACTGCTGGAAACATCTACAACCCCAGAACCGGAAGTGAGTATGCCTACCAAGTGAGAGGGGACACGTCAAGCGAGTCCACCCCTCAGAGACACGGTTATCCTACAAGCCAAGGCAGCGATGACGACTGGGACGACGACTGGGACGACAACCCGACGGCGACCACGACGGCGATGACGACTCACGACTCCAGTGTACATCAGCACAAACATCAACCCAGTCGCGCCAACTCGGTGTCTTCACGTGGCAGCGGTGGTCAGCAAGCCCGAAGCTCAGCGACGGTTGGGAAAAACCTCAACAGGTTTTCCACCTTCGTGAAATCAGGAGGCGAGGCGTTTGTTTTGGGCGAGGCGTCCGGATTGGTCAGGGATAGCGATCAAATCTGCGTGGTCATGGGTCCGTTCGGTCCCGAGTGGCAAGAGAGCCCGCGTCCTTTCACGTGCACCATCGACGATCCGACCAAACAGACCAAATTCAAGGGGATGAAGAGTTACATGTCGTACGGCCTTACGCCCAGCCACACGCAAAACCCCGTGAACCGCCGCTACAAACATTTTGACTGGCTGTACGCGCGTCTCGTAGAACGCTTCCCGGTCATCTCCGTTCCCCACCTTCCCGAGAAGCAGGCCACGGGTCGCTTCGAGGAGGACTTCATTTGCAAGCGCAGGAAGGGTCTGATCTGGTGGATGAACCACATGACGAGCCACCCGGTTTTATCCAGGTGCGACGTCTTCCAGCACTTCCTGACCTGCAGTAGCAGCGACGAGAAAGCCTGGAAGCAGGGGAAGCGCAAGGCCGAGAAAGATCACTTGGTGGGCGCCAACTTCTTCCTCACCATCGTCCCGCCGGCCACCCCGCTCGACCTCCAAGACGTGGAAAGCAAAGTGGACGGCTTCAAGACGTTCACCAAAAAGATGGACGAGAACATCGTGCAAGTCAACGTCACCATCGGCGAGTTCGCCAGGAAGCAGATGACCGGGTTTAAAAAGGAGTATCAAAAAGTTGGACAGGCCTTTCGGTTGCTCGGGCAGGCCTTCGAATTGGACCAGCAGGTGTATTCGGTCGAGCTGAACCAAGCGATGGCATTCACCGGGGCCGCCTACGAGACCATCGGGGACTATTTTGCCGAACAACCTCGCCAGGACCTGGATCCGGTGTCGGATCTTTTAGCGATTTACCAGGGACATCTAGCAAACTTCCCAGACATCATCCACGTTCAGAAAGGTTGGGGGAATTTTTGGAAGTTGCATGGTTGTGTTTTTTTTGTTGTTTTTTTTACTAGTTGCATGAATGATGTCTAGTTGCCATGGCTGCAATGGTTTTCATTAGACCTTCTGTGAATATGAAGGGCCAAATGGTTCAAAATACATCAATTCTGCAGCCGTAACGCATGCCAGAACGGTGCAAATTTTGTACGTCGCGCTGTATATAACATCTACCGAACGTCTACGTGGTTTCATCAAAGAAATTCTTACTGTTTTTTTTTTCTAGCGTCGATAAAAATAGTCGACAGTGAATTTCATTATAGTTATCGTTATAAGTCTACGAAGACTGTCAAAGCTGTTTAGCCTTTTATTTATTTAATTATTTATATTAATCTAGCAGCGTTGATCATCGTAAGATGGATTCGTGCACGTTGGGAGTCATCAAGCACCCAGGTTATCAAGCCACCATCTTGCTTTGGGTCCACATCGAAGGTGCTGTGAGTCGATCACAAAAAGAGTCGATTCCCTGATTCCCTGATTCCATTGAAAACTTAGAGAGTCCATGGACTGAAAAAGATTCGCCTCACACGTACAATACATTTATTATCCGAGGGTTTTTTTCGGATGAAGAGCCCTCCATTGTCCCTTTACTTGGAATTTGACTCAAATTGAACGAATTCGAACAAATTAGCCCTCTCAGTTCACTGCGAGTAAAAAGTGAAAACGTCCACAATTCCAAGACCTTGAGTTCGTTTGGGTGTGTGATTTAGAAGGGGAAAAAAAAGTGTACTGGATAAAATCCTCATACCATGACAGATTGATTAATAACTTTTTTTTTCTAGCCTTGACATAGCCATGTTTAGTTTAACATCGACGTCCCTTCTTCTTCTTCTTCTTTGATGAGGGTGTACTAACATCCAGGCGAATTGGAGGCCGCAGTTCTGAGAGCGCCTTAGCCTGAATTCCTAAGAATTCCGTAAGCCATAAATCAGAGTTTCTTATCCGGTCCAAGTTTGGATGAAAGTGTGCCTCGAGTGGAGCGGAGCGGTGCAGGTTTGTGTAGAACAAAGGAAAAAGTCAAGAAAGAAAGAGAAGAAAGAAAACAACATCCCGGTTGAATTGACTCATCGTGCGAGCTGTGTCATGACTCATCATCATGCCGTCTGTTCTCCATCACTGCTTCATCATGACTGACTCGAACGCGACGGGGATTCGTTCGTGTTTGTTTAAACACTCCATAACGCGGACAGTGATCATATTAGCATGTTAGTAGGATTTCTAGATGCTACCTGGATTACACATTTCTACATCTGTGTACCAGCGTCTTTCTTTTTCTTTAGAGTTACCCGGATAAGACCAGCTCATTTATTCACCGATATTTAAAGTGAAAGTCTGAATCCGCACCAAACAACGGCTGATTAAATATCAGGTCTCCAACATGGACGATCTGCAACTTTTCTTCGTGTTTGTAATGCTCTCCAGAGTTCACAATGTCCAGTGAGGATTTAACGCAGAAGTTGCACGCGTATAATAAATACTACAGGCTATTCACAAGTTACACGAACGTTACGCACAGGGGGCGGAGTCTGTCTAAGTCCAGCACTACCGTCTTGGACAGTGTTAAATACATATCCGTGACGCCATTCGTTAATTGATAACGTCGTCCTTTTAAAGCCTACATAAAGTTTTTTTTTTTGTTTGTTTGTTTTGTTTTTTTAAAGGACATCAGAGGTGCTTCAAGATCATCCCGATTATTTTGAGGAGCGAATTTTTAACGGAGAAAACGTTAGACGAATTTATTATCAGCTGTAACAGTAGCGGATGAGTGTTTGGTCAGCTTATCCTTCAAACCGCGGGCGCGTTTTCTTTGCGGGAGAGCGCGTGGAATGAACACAAACGTTGTTCATCTGATGGAAATCAAGCGAACCGTGTGATATTCAGGAGAGCTCGCGGTTTTTCAGCATCGCAGCGGATTTTACGCAGATTCGGGCAGAGACGTGTCGTGGCGTCATCACGACGGCGCGTTCGAGTCCCTCTCCGAGTCAAACGAGTACAGCTAAAAGGTCTCGTTTACCAACAAACATCACTGCAAAAGACAAATTTTGTGCGATCGCAGTTCCGCCGATTTAAAAAAAAAAGTTACATAATAAAAAAAAAATTTTGGGGGGGGGCGCGGGGAGAAATCCGAAATCCTGTACGTACTGATTAATTTGAAAATAAAAATAGTGGCTACTATTAAAAGAGTGATAAATTCGCCTACATCCTGCACACGTTAATATTTCATGACCACGATTTAGTAGCTTAAGTATCATGAGGGAGCAAGATGCCAAATACAAGGATGTGCTGGATCAAGCGCTATTCTACAAAGATTCTGCTGAGTGATGAGTGTTTACTTCGATTTAACCAAAATCTGATGAATCTGATCATTACAAATACCACTATTCACGTAGTGACACTATAAATTTCAATGCTTACTAATTTCTATCATATCATAATATGCATTTTACAGCAGAGGTTAAAAGAAACGCTATTTTTGTCTTCAGTCTGCGCTTTCTATCGCTGATTTTTTGTTGTTGTTGTTGGACGTGTAACCAATCAGCAATAAACAGAGCTGCTAGCCCCGCCCTCGAGCGCCTATTTTGAGCAGGCCATAAAAAACCATTCAAGTGGAACCTTTGGTACTGACCAAGTGGCTAACGGGAAAAAAAAAAAAAGCACAGCTCCAGATTTCGGTTGCCAAACATTCCAGCTCTTTGTGCAGTGGAAAAGGATGTTTTGTCTGAGAATTTTATTCACGTCTAGTTTGTCCACATCGGGTTTTCTTTCACCAGCTCACATTTAAATGAGTCCTAAAGCATCAGCTGCTTTAAAGCCCAGCGTCTCCGGCTGAGACGGATAATAACCTCGGCATTCGAACCTTTCACAACAAAGAAATGCAAACTACTTGGCTTTAATCTCCAGATTTATCAGCTCATGCCTAGGCAGACAATTCAAATATCAGCATTCTTCTCAATGAAGACTCGGGTCTGTGTTTATCAGATGATCGTTTTGTGAGATTTATTCTCAAAGTTGCTTTTGAAATTGATGAGAATATCTCGGAGATTATCTTGGAACAGATTTTGGCCAAATAAAAATGTTAAAATCACGTTAAACACAGATCCGCTGCCAGATAGAGCTGGTGTAAAAATTCTTTTCCGTCAGTTTTATTTTGTCACGCTGAACTCTAAAGGAAAAAATATATATATGTATATGTTTGCTAGCGCATAACTAGCACGACAAAACCCACAACGCTAGCGATGCGTTCGTGTGCCCACGGAATGAGAAAAACGTTTCACCGCGTCCCTTTCTTTCAGAAAAGATTCACTTAGCCACCAAAACGTGCTTTTAAATGAAACCTGTCAGCTCGTTGTGGTAAATTGAGATCTTAGTAACTAGGACCAGACGATATGATGACATAATATCGATGTTATCGATAAAACAGTTCTTCTCATTTCTTGCGATATCTTTGGATGACGTCGTATGTTTACAATATCTTTATAACTACATCGTCGTGCATGCAAAAATAATACTGACCAGTAATATCGTATCTGGATCGTACTGGATCGTTGTTCCAGTCTGAAACGCATCGCATGAGGACATTAGAACTGAGCCATTTCCTTTTTCTTAGCCACTCTCCGCTACTTCCTTCCAAGCTGAATTTTTCTTCGTAACACCGTTTCTATACAGTGCTGTGAAAAAGCATTTGATTTCTTCTGTTGTTGTGTATATCTCGTATTAAACAGTTTTTAGATCTTCAAACGAAATGTAACATAAAACAAAGGCAACCTGAGTAAACACACACTACAGCTTTTATTTATTTATTTGTTTGTTTGTTTGTTTGTTTGTTTGGAACTGGAAATGTGAAAAACTAATTTCCCCCTTAAACGTAAAATCTGCTTGCGCCACCTTTAGCAGCGATAACTGCAACCACACGCTTCCGATAACAGAGATCAGTCTTTCACTTACTTCTAGGACTAGGACTTACTCCTACGCTTTGGATCGTTGTCTTGCTGCATAATCCAGCCGCGCTCGAGTTTCAACTTACGGACTGAAGAGCGGACATTCTCCTTTAGGATTTTCTGCTAGAGAGAGCAGGATTCATGTTTCCCTCAATTACTGCACGTTGTCCAGACCCTGAAGCAGCAGAGCATCCCCACACCATCACACTTCCTCCACCATGCTTGACTGTAGGTACGATGATCTTTTTGTGGAATTCTGTGTTTGGTTTACGCCAGATGTAACGGCACCCCTGTCTTCCAAACAGTTCCACTTTCCCCTCATCAGTCCACAGAACATTCTCCCAAAAGGTTTGAGGATCATCAAGGTGTGTTTTGGTAAAATTCACACGAGTCTTAATGTTCTTCTGGGTCAGCAGTGGTTTTCACCTCGCCACTCTTCCATGGAGGACATTTTCCCCCAGTCTTTCTGATAGTGGAGTCATGAACAGTGACCTTTACTGATGCAAGAGAGGCCTGTAGGTCCTTTGATGCTGTCTTTGGCTCTTTTGTGACTTCCTGGATGAGTCGTCGCTGTGCTCTTGGAGGAATTTTAGTACGTCGGACACTTCTGGGAAGGTTCGCTACCGTGCTGAGTTTTTCCGTTTGGAGATAACGGCTCTCGCTGTGGTTCTTTGGAGTCCCAGAGCCTTTGAAATAGCGTTGTAACCCTTCCCAGACTGATGTACTTCAATCACCTTCTTCCTCATCATTTCTGGAATTTCTTTCACCTTTGGCATAGCGTGTTACTCCGTAAGACCTTTTAACCAACGTCACGCTGTTGAAAAAGTTCTATGTAAGTGTAGATGTGATGGAACAGGGCTTGCAGTAATCAGGTCTGGTTGTGTCTAGTCCAGCTGAACCCCATTATTAATGCAGTTTCATAGATCTGGGGAATTAGTAACGACGGGGGCAAATACATTTTCACGTCATTTAAAAACTGTATTGTGTGTTTACTCAGGTCGCCTTTGTTTTCTCAAAGATTTTGTTTTCATTTCTGAAACTATTCAGATCTACACAAGCAGTGTAGAGTAGATTAAACAGGCAAATCTGTTTGCTCTAAAGCGAATACGTGTATATACAGTACGACTCATTAAAATAAAAAAGGAGCTACTTTCTTTCGAGTTCCCGAGTCGAGGAATGTTTTCTCTGGTTTGTCCTAGTCAGTGGTCGGAAATACGAGTCACGGGTTTTATGTGGGAACTGGGAAGTTTCCGACTTCCCTCTGACCTCTTGTTTGTGCCCCCCCCCCCAGGTGCTCTGACCAAAGCGAAGGAGAGCCAGAAGGACAGAGACGTCCCGGCGGCGCACGACATCCACGAGCGCTGCAACATCATTTCCTGTGCCACGCTGGCCGAGATCCAGCACTTCCACCGCACCCGAGTACGCGACTTCAAGGCCCAGATGCAGCACTACCTCCTGCAGCAGATCTCCTTCTTCCAGAGGATTACAGCCAAACTGGAGGAAGCGCTGCACATGTACGACCAGGCTTGAAAAAGAAACAGACAGCAAGCCTTAAACTCTGCAATCCTGAAAGAACGTGTACAATCAGGACATTTTAATACTGCACGCTGTAGACGTTCTCGTCACGTCTCTTAATCAGGAAAGATCCGGAACACGCGTACGTGTAGGACATAATATGTAGACAGAACAGGGGCCCCGAAAAAACGCAGTACGTCTCGCTCGTATTTTCCGTTTTTGTAAGAAAAAAAAAAAACAATAAAGACATCCTTTTTGTCTTTGTTTGGTTTTTTTTTCTTCTTCTTCTTCTTTTTTAATATGGGTGTTTAGTGTTCACTAAACCTGAAATCAGAATAATTTACTGAGTAATAACATCAAGCAGAAACAATTAATATTAACATCAAAATAATAGTGCAGAAGGATCAATAATATACAACTGCCGTTCCGAATATCCACTAAATAAATGTTATTAAAATATTTTTGTTGGATTTGGACGGTGACATCATTTTCATAATTCTGCCTCTGTATGCCGGTACAGTGGGTTTGAAATGAAGCGATCAAGATGTGATTGAAATTCAGTCGGTTTAACAAAACTATCGCTTTAACCGTTTAGGAATTACAGACATTTTCCCTCCATATTCACAGGCTCAAAAGTAATTGGACAAACCAACATAAGCATAAATGTTAGGATTATTTGTAATACTTGGATGCAAATCCTTTGCAGTCGACGGCTGCTTGAAATCTGGAACCCACGGACATCATCAGATGCAGCGTTTCTCCCTTGAGATGCTCTGCCAGGTCTTTACCGAAGCTGTCTTCAGCTGCTGCGTATTTGCGGGTCTTTCTGCCTTCAGTTTCTTCTTCAGTAAGTGAAAAGCAGCTCAGTTGGGTTGAGATTATCGGACATTTAAGAACATTTCATTTCTTGTTCTTAAGAAGGCCTTGGGTTGCTTTCACGGTATGTTTTGGGTCGTTATCCGTCTGTACAGTGAAGCGCCGTCCTGCAGCGTTTGGCTGAATCTGAGCCGAAACTATAGCTCTATACACGTCAGAATTCATCCCGCTGCTTCTATCAGCAGTCACATCATCAATAAACACCAGTGAACCAGTTCCATCGGCTGCGTACGTGCCCATGCCATAACACTGCCTCCACCAGGACAGACGATGTGGGAGGTTCTGGATCATGAGCTCTTCCTTTCCTTCTCCATTCTCTTCTCGTGCCATCATTCTGGTACAAGTTCATCTCGCATCAGAACCAGTCAGGCTTTTTTTTTTTTTTTAGCAATGTCTAATCTGGCCTTTCTGTTCTCGAGTGTTCCCACTGGTTTGCATCTTGAGTTAAACCGTCTGTATTTACACTCACGAAGGCGTCTCTTGATTGGAGACCCACCTCCTCCAGAGTCTTCCTGACGGCTAGAGCTCGTGAAGGGTTTTTTTTTTCTTCAGCAAGGAAAGAATTCCTCTTAATTTGTCAGGAAATAACAAAATGTGTCACTGTCCAAATACTTATGGATATAACTAAGTTATAAGGGCAGTTATTTAAAAAAAAAAAAAAACTTATATAAATAATAACAATAGTAAAATAAACATTTTTGTTTGTAAATTTGCTATAATATTTTGTTTGAAACTGGCTTAAAAAACTTATTATATAATATAAATATAAATATTTTAGTGTTCAATACGTCTAAATTCAGGGTAATTAGAGAGTAAGAACATCAAACAAAAAAAGGTATTAATTTTCACTTCAACATAAGAAATAAATTAATAATAATAATAATAATAATAATTTTTATTTAAAATTCACTTACAAAAATTTACATGAGAAAGTTACTTAGAAAAATATATAACTAAATAATAATAATAATATTAATGATAATAATAATAGGTTTGTTTGTGGTTTTTATTTGTAATATAAATGTATTTCGTGTTCTATAAATCTAAAGAATAAATAGATTAAGGAATGTATTAATATTCACGTTAAAATAAGAAAAAATTATATTTAAATTAAAAAAAAAATTTTTTTTAAGGTTTGTGTTTTGAGATTTAAAGTCACTGACAAAAAGATTTTAATTAAGATTTTATTTAGTGGATATTCTTTAGCGGATATATATCATTTTTTTTTTCAACGTGCACATGTACACTCTTTGAAAGCATTTTTTTTTAATTCAGTAACTTTTACGATCTAACCACGTTTGGTTTCCGTTAAGCAGAAACCAGAAAACTAAAGCGTGCATTTACATTTTAAAGCGTTTTTTAACCTGTCGGAGAAACGCAGGCCTCATCGGCTTGAAACCTCGTAACCCGTTTCCTGTATCTGTGTACGTGTACAGTGCTCACCCTGCTTTCGGACAATAATCTTTTCCCTAACAGCTGGAATTTGTGCCTTAGTTCAACTCCCTTCTTATTTCCTGAGTCATGTTTTAAATACAGATCTGTATTTATGAAACTCAGATGTTTTAGTGATGTTTTTTTTAAAAATTATTATTCATATGCTGATCTCGTGTTTTCTGTTTTAATGCAGTGTGAATAACTGAGCTGCGTCTGGTTTAGATTAAGGGCTGACAGAGAGAGAGAGAGAGAGAGAGAGAGAGAGAGCGAGGAGCTCGAGGAGTAACTCGAGAGAAGTGCGACCTAGAAAAAAAAAAACCCCGTGGACCCAAATTGTGTTATCTAGAGGACATTCCAGCCGAGGCGGTGAGGCTCGGGTTGTGGCTCGAGCTCGGTTTACCACAGCGTTTATTATTTATGAGATTAATGTAATATTGAGGATGAAATCCTTTTTAGCGTGCTCGTGCCAGAAGCTTTTGCTCAGATTGTGATGCTGGAATACGAACGTGCTCTGAATTAGCGCTGGGGGAAAAAAAAAAAAAAAATCTGGTTTGCTGTGACCTTTTGTTTGTTTGGACTTTAACAGAGATTCCTAAAACATTAAAGATGGCTAGAAGGGAATATTTTGCTGATTTGAACGAAGAATAAGATGCGAACAGCTGTCTGAAAAACGTTTAGATCGGATTTGATTGGATGTCCGAACAGTGTAACGTCGGCTTAAATAAAGTTTAAAAAGGGGATGAGCGACATGACAAAAATATCAGCATCTCGATACCTGAAGACGTGAAGGTACTTGAAGTACAGCAGTGTCGAGCTTAAAGAGAAAGATTTACGAAAGTCATTATACTTTACTTACTTTTAAATGTCTAGCAAATTAAATTAAATTATCGTGGGGGGGGGGGGGGGGGGGTGTATATATCACGATATAATTGTACTGCGACCTAATTTATCATGATATCGATATCATATCTTCATATCGCACAGCCCTAGTCACTAATATTTCCATTAAGCACTATTCTCCTAGAGTTTGTCCATAAACGTTTCCAAGACCCGCCTACTTTCACAAGACGTGACAGTTTGACTGACAGGGCATACGGACCAATCACAGATCGTTTGGAACATTGTAAATGTGAGTTCCATTTATTAATGCAAGAACGGCTTTCAAGACAGTTCTAGAACTACTCGCCAGCATTCCAGAACAATGTGACATTGCTCTGGAGCTTTTCGAGAACATTCTAGAATTGCTCGACGACATTCTAGAACCGTATGACAACGTTCTCAAACTGCACAGCATTCTAGAACTACATGACATCATTCTAGGACTGCCCGACAACATCCTAGAACTATATGACACCATCCTAGAACTATGCAACAACATTCTAGAACTGGGTGACAACATTTGAAACCTATGCAACAACACTCTAGAACTCTGGAACAGCATTCTAGAACTCCTCAGCAACACCGAGGAACTATATGACAACATTTTAGAACTACTGAACCACATTCTAGAGCTTTGCGGCAACGTGCAACTGTATGACAACATTCAAGAACTACTCAACAGCATTCTAGAACAATGTGGGCATTGTTCTAGAACTACTCAATAACATTTTAATACTACACAACCTACTACAGTATATGATCCCATTCTACACAGAACTCTGAAACAGCATTCTAGAACTACTCAGCAACACCGAGGAACTATATGACAACATTCTAGAACTACTGAACCACATTCTAGAACTATATATGACACCACTCTAATCCTGTGCAACAACACTCTAGAACTAAATTACATTTTTGAACGATGTGACAACATTCTAAATCTATGCAACGCTCTAGAACTATGAAACAGTATTCTAGAGCTTTGCGGCAACGTGCAACTGTATGACAACATTCAAGAACTACTCAACAGCATTCTAGAACTACACAACCTACTACAGTATATGATCCCATTCTACACAGAACTCTGAAACAGCATTCTAGAACTGCTCAGCAACACCGAGGAACTATATGACAACATTCTAGAACTACTGAACCACATTCTAGAACTATATATGACACCACTCTAATCCTGTGCAACAACACTCTAGAACTAAATTACATTTTTGAACGATGTGACAACATTCTAAATCTATGCAACGCTCTAGAACTATGAAACAGTATTCTAGAGCTTTGCGGCAACGTGCAACTGTATGACAACATTCAAGAACTACTCAACAGCATTCTAGAACTACACGACCTACTACAGTATATGATCCCATTCTACACAGAACTCTGAAACAGCATTCTAGAACTGCTCAGCAACACCGAGGAACTATATGACAACATTCTAGAACTATGTGACAAACATTCCTGAACCACTGAACCACATTCTAGAACTGTATACGACACCACTCTATACCTGTGCAACAACACTCTAGAACTATGAAACGGCGTTCCAGAGCTTTGCAGTAACGTGCATCCATGACAACATTCAAGAACTTTGCAACAACATACTAGAACTACGTGACAACATTTTGAGTTATGCGACAGCATTCTAGAGCTACTCGAGGATGATCTAGATTCTAGAACTACTCAACAACATTCTAAAACGACACAACCTCCTACTACAGTATATGATACCATTCTAGAACTGTGTGACAGCATTCTAGAACTACTCAGCACCACTCTAGAACTGCACGCCAGAACCGACACGTAGTTCTTCAAAGTGACTCTGAGCGAGAGCAGACGTGTCAGGAAAGAAGGCCGTTGTCCGTTGCCATGCCGACTGCCGGGAGGGCCACTGAGCTCCTCCTCACACACTGCAACTGAATTATTTACTAGAGCTAATGTTTCTCTTTCTTTCTGCACAGATACACACCAACAGACCGGCACTCAAGTGCTGAAGAATTCGGCACCGCCCCTCTCATGTTCAAGTAAAAATAGCAAATTGGTCATGAAGTAATTCAGAGGAACATAACTGTGTCGTTTTGTTTTGAACGTGAATAGGTAGGTTCTGTGAAAAGACATAGACAAGGGATATTAGAACTATATGGCACCATTCTAGAACTATGCAACAACATTCTAGAACTACTCAGCAACACCGAGGAACTACGAGGCAACATTTTAGAACTACTCAGCAATTTGTCGATTATATAATATCTGTGTTGATTAAAGTACGATACGTCACACGTGATTCAATTCATCAAAACGCTAAAGTCATGCCAAAGCCAGCCAGAACAAAATTTTTTTTAAAATATTGAATAACATATTTGCATGATCCACAACAATAATGTCTTTAGACCTCACTTTCAGCCTCAGAAACGAATCTACACGATACAAATATGCAAATCGGATCCGTGTCCTTTTCTCCAGTACACCACTGTTACATGGTCTGTATTTGCATACTGAAATATGATTGGCTGTTATGAGTTATGACGCAATAGTACTTGCCTGTCAATACTAACTCGATTGTTTCTTAAAACACACGTACTCTGAACAGTCTTTGCTCTCGAAATAACTACTCCGAAAGTATTTAATCATAACGGACACATCTTATCAGTAGGACCTAAACAGATACTTATAATACAGCCATAATATTTTACTCGAACTCACGGATACATTTATATGCATACACACACACACACACACACACACAAACATTCCCTACTCACACAAATAAACAACATTTAACGCCTTCATCTATTGAGGTGTGGCTCACACATCAAAGTCAAAGATGCAACACATAACCCATGAATGGAGCGAAGAACTGCGTGCATATTTGGGTGTGGAGGTCTCTGGTCATCGATTCCAAACATCAGAGAAGCATGAATAATATCCATGGGAACACCCAAAACACATGGAGAAACAGTTTCAGAGCCAAACATTCCCAAGACTTTCTCACAAAGCTGTTTTAGAAATGCCTAGATAACGGATTTATAAAGACTGCTTTCGATTGAGCAGATCTTCAGTCTACGCTTCTCTGTGCTTCGGGGTCACGTGATTGTACAGCACATGGCTGTAGAATTCTCTAACCCGATTGGTCCATTTTCGACGATTCGAATCACAGGTTCGTCCTAATACGTTCCCGTTTCCATAGATACGGCTCTTTCACGGCGGACCTGTATGGTGGACGCGCCACATGATCTAAGCCTGATAATAAACGGATAAACAAACGAAGAAGATGTTTATACAACGTTGTTATGTAGTGCAGAAAATGAAACGGACAGACAGGGAATGAGACACGTAGATTCTTAACCGCTATTACTTTACTCAACTGGTTTTTTTGTTCTGACTCAATTTAACATGTACAGTATATACGTTGTACCACATCTACAGGACACGAATGGTATGGCAATGCAACAGTACCATCAATAAGAGAGTACACAACAAACATTTTCGGAAGGAGTCTCCAGTGTCAGTGCCGTAACAGGCACAGGAAGTCTTCAGGACAGAGATCTTTTCTGTTTCTTGGTAATATGGCAAGCTGGGTTTTTGTCGTATTACTTGTTTGTTTGTTTTATTAATTTTAAGAAGTGAGGCTGGTGACGGAATGACTGTTTATAACTGCCGTAGCTTAACAGGACTTATCTGCTTACGTGGATAATGTCAGGCTGAGACGGATATCGGTGCAGTTTAGAGTTTTATTAAGAACGGGTAATCCAAAGGGCAAGGCAAAAGGCATAAAGAAAGACGGGCAAAGGTCAGGTGATCGACAAACGGGTATGAAGTAGGGAAAACAAAGCACGAAACGAGAAACTAGAAACAAAGTCGGAACCAGAATAACAACCAGAGATCAACGCTCGGTAAACAACAGAGAAAATACCAATTGAGCGTATACTTCACACATGCATGGTGAAAGAGCCGGCTCTTATATACTGTGGTGTGATTGGGAACAGGTGTGTGTGTCTGTGTGTTCCATTGGGAGTTGTACACAGTGGCCAT
Organism: Ictalurus punctatus; assembly: GCF_001660625.3. Classification (NCBI taxonomy): domain Eukaryota; kingdom Metazoa; phylum Chordata; class Actinopteri; order Siluriformes; family Ictaluridae; genus Ictalurus; species Ictalurus punctatus. The sequence goes on from NC_030431.2 coordinate 25,589,294, forward strand.
GTTTGTAGTTTGCGGTGCTTTCTGGGAAATGGAGTCTCCAGTTTGCGGTGACACGACAGACAACATTAAATGCAACTATAAACAGATAAAAGCTTGACATCTTGTTCATTACCAAATAAAAAAAAATATCGATCTGGGCTAACTGCTGTGGTATAAGAGGAATAAAACACACACATACTCTTCTAAGCTTTGCAATGGGGTCGTATCTCACCATCGTGGCGCTGATTAGTTTCCTGTAACAACAAACCGGTCACGTTTTATTCCTCAGCGGTATCAAAACTCAGAACATGGGGGTTGTGAATTCACACTTTTGCACATAAATATAATTTTACACTTTACTCAAAAAGGTTATTGGGAAGGAAATTAGTCTACATTTATGGCATTTGGCAGACGCCCTTACATTTATCTCATTTACACAACTGAGGGTTAAGGGCCTTGCCCAAGGGCCCAACAGTGGTAGCTTGGCAGTCTTGGGGCTTGAACTTCTGACCTTCTGAGCAGTCATCCAGACCCTTTAACCACTGATCCACCACTGAGACTGAGAATAAACATGTTATATTTAATCAAACGTGAGATTATAGCCACATTAACGGAATATAGGAAGGGTACTGTCCTCTACCTGTTAACGTTTCTGTAATCAGATTACTGTACGTCTCCGAAACATTATAACATTCTTTATAATAACACGCTGCGTCATCACAAAATGGAGCTGCAGAAAGATTAAACAAGCTCACTTAGCTCAAATTCTTTGGGTATAACAAGAAAACTCTTGCACAGGATTTGGCGAACGCATACCAGAAATTCTCCATACAAAAAATAAATAAATAAAAAATAAAACTCCTAAGGGTTGGGTAATACTTTCACACAAGAGGGAAGGTATGAGTGTTTAAAAACTATACCTGCTTGACAAAAGTGCAAATTGTAAATATATTTGAACTGCCTCATAAAGTCCAGGGTACAAGGTCCGATCCTGAGATCCGGTTGCTCTCTTTTCAGAGTGTCACATGGGTTTTCTTTGGGTACTCTGGTGTCCTCACACCTCTCCAAAACATGTACATTGCATGGTAAGTGGGTTGGCTACACTACATTAAATTACCCCTAATGGACAAGCATCCTATTCAGGGTATACTCCTGCCCTCGCCTAGTATTCCCAAGCTCCAACTCAACACTGACCAGGATAAAGTGTTTTCTAAAGATGAATGAAAGATGGAATTAACCATTCTGCCTCTGTCCTCTAAACGTGGTGAACTGGCGACCCCGAATTGCCCCCAGTCGGATCGGCATCCCATCCAGGATGTATTCCTGCCTTGCTCCAATGTTCCCTAAAATCCGGGATAAAGTGGTTCCTAATGAGGAATGAATGATGGTCTGAACCATGCTGTCTGTAGTTACAGATGAGTCTATGATCACATATTGTATCAAACCCAGTACTGATTTTGTGTCATGTTCAGTGTACCAGAAGAGAACTGCTCAGGTTCCAAAGGTGTCCATGGACCGAGATTTCTTTCCATGGGATTCTTTCCACCTCCCCAAAACATGGAGGAAAACAAACTGGCTACTCTAAATTGCCACTAAGCGGACTGACATCCCGTCCAGTGTGCCAGATGATTCCATGGTTTCAAACCCAGTACTGATTTTGTCTCAGAGTCGGTGAACCCGGCGAGGACTGCGGTGTTCCGTCAGGATCCATGGGAGTCCATGGACAGACAAGCATTGAAGAGTCAGGGAGTACTATTGCTGGAACCACTGCCCCATTATGCACTGCCTCTAAAACAGGGCTTCTAGGACACCTAGGCAAAAGTGGGGTCACTACAACAGAGGGAACGGTTAGACTTCTCTCAGGCTGTCCCAGGTAAGGGCTTGGAGATACAATGTCCTCGACAGAGTTCTCTGGCAGGTCTTGGAGCATGGAAGGCTGAGCCCGCTTCTCTTGCCTGTGCCTGAAAACCAGGATTAAAACAACTAGGATGATTATAAGAAACAGGCAGGCCAGGAAGGGTAGAATAATAAGCAAAGGATCAGATGCAGGTCTTGGCAAAGACTCTACCCTGATCGGTGTGTTCCTGGGAGGATCGTTGTGTCTGCCTGATGTGGTCTTGGGTGCATTAGAAACTGTGGCTTTTCCTCGTGTGTGGTTCCCCGAACGGTTTCGTGTCTTGGTCTTCGGAGGTACCCAATGTGGTGTTTTGGTTGGGTGCATGTGTGCTGGCCTGTTCACGTGTGAAACAACATTGCTTGTTCTGTTAAAAGCAGGATGTACGGTTGGATACACTGGAGCTGCTGAAACAACATGCTTTCCTGTCATTGGGTCGTATGGTACAACCATGAAAACAAACTCTCCTCGGGCAGGCTGAACGTTTGCTGCTTTTAAAAGAAACACAAACGAGTCTTCAAGTGCAGGTGCGGTTTTGTTATGCACAACAGCTGTTGTGTTACCGTATACAGCTAGAAAGTTAAGGTGCTCCTGTATGGCAATTCTGCCTTGTTCGACATCCCTAAAGGTAAAGGATTCTATAGACTCTGATGCACCACCTAGGTTCACCGTTACCTTTACTAACTTGCCGTATTTTGGAGGAATAATAATTTCAAAGATCGGGTCGCTGCCACTGATGGATGCCAGCTCGGTGGCGTCTAAAACATCCTTTCTTATTTTAACGGGAATACCATCAGGGATCCGGACTTGTTTTCCAAGGTGGATAAGCGGCTTCACTGTGATATTGAACACCTGATTGGTCAGGTTGCTCTCAGAGGCGACGACAGTGAACTCGAAGCTGTCTTGAGACGAGGACAAGTCTGCCATTTGATACAAAACCCTCCCCAGCCGAAGTTCCTCCTGGTCAAAGTGTGTGATCTGGTCTTCCTTAATCACGAGCCTACCATGACTCGGTGGTGTTGTAATGTAATACTTTATGGTAGCGTTTTTCTTGTTGGTCACCGCAGCCAAGTGCTGAAGTGTCAGGCTCCCTGTAGTCCGCCCTTGCACCAGAGTCAATCCCGTATTATTTACAACGTCGACTGTGACGTTGTGAACTTCAAGGTTGAAGAGCTTGTAGAGTGGACGATGGAAGCCATCGGTTACACTGAAGTAGAATATTCCTGAGGTGGGACGCCCTTCTTGAACAAAGTGCACCCTTCCCTCGTTCACATCAGCCTGGGTAAACGTGACAGTAGATTCGTTTAGCCTACCTTCCAGGGCCAGGAAGCCGTTGTTCGGCTTGCTGATCACAGTGTAGTGGATGTCCTCGGGTAAAGTGTCCAGGTCTTCCACGTGAAGGTTTTCAGGACCTAAGGCTACAGTGTCTCCTTTGACCACCAAGAGACTTGGGGCTTGAGTTTTGAGTAAAGGAGGCAGATCGTTCACAGGCGTTACAGTGATATTAAAAGACTCTGAGACCATAAAGTCTTCCTCTTGGGGTTGCTGAGCAGGCCTCCCTATAGGATTTAACCACACGTCAAAACTGAAACTGTCACAGATGGTCTCTGAGTCATCGTGCACGTAACTGATGCCATATTTGTTGAGGATGAGCTGGGGGAAGACGGGTTTCTCACGGGTCAGGTTACGTTCACCTACGACGATCGTCCCGAAGCGTGGCAGCGTGGTGACCCGGTACCAGATCTCGTAGGAGTCTCGTTCTTCTTCAGGTAGCTTTCCCAAAAGATTCGAGGCATCCAACTTCGACTTATCAATCATAATCCGACTGCCTTCCACCACTACAGCACCTGATATTCCAAATAAATACAAATGAGCAGACTGTACAGTATTTCTAAAGTGGAATTAAATTCATTAAGGTGATGGAGTGTATATAAATCTTCTTTTTTTTTGTATTGTAGGTTCGAACTTTAACTGACAGACAATTCCCTCTACGTTTACTGTATGCTTGCTGTTTGTTTATTTCTTCGGGTAATGGGTCCTGACTGCATTGATTATATCATCGTCCTCTGGTTTCTTACTCAGCACTGTATTCTACTCACATCTACGTCACGTGCCTGACGTTTTTATTTCCTGGTCAGGTGACTGTCGCTAATCATCTTCAAGGATAGATATTGATTTGCACTGTTCCTTTGTGCACTCTCACTTCCTAATCAACACTGACTACGTTTACATGGACAGCAATAATCTAATTAGTGACCTTCTTCTGAATAAGGCAATATTCTGATAAAGGTGTTTACACTTTCAACCTTTAAGAAGTTAAATAATGTTAGCTCCTGATACTACATGCCTTGAAGTTAGCCGACCTGAAATCAGAGTACCTGTGTTGGCGAGTAGGACGCTCCCGTGTTCCGGACTTGTGTTATCGTAGGAGATGCGGATGTTAAACGTGTGAGGTGGGAAGGAAGCAGGAGGAGACGATGCAGTAAAGATGAAGTAGTCTGTCGCTGTCCATGATATTGGCTCAGTGTGTTCGTATACGACCAAACCGGCCTTTAACTGCGAAACAGAAAAAAAAAAAAATCATTTAACACAGATTTAAAACACGTTTGTTAACAACTTTTGCATCTTTACATTTCCAAAGGCTTATTTATTATTTTTATTATTATTATTATTATTATTCGGTAGCCCCCTGGGATGCTAATCAATGCTAAACGGTCAATCTAATATTATCCAATTTGCCAAACCTAACAATTTCTTTGAATTAAAGAACAACATATCTGTTTTATTCATTTAGAGTTACGTCTAATGTTGTGAAACACTCGGTCCCACATCAGCCTCTATTTTTTTTCTCTCTCGTGAAGTTAATAATGTAAAAAAAAAAACACACACACACACACACACACAAAAAACACACAATTTATCATGTTAGCAAGAAACCACAAAGTGTAAACTCCTCTATCCTGAAGAAGTCAGAAAAACTTAAAGTTACAGTTTTAATGCTGACACTGGAGACTCCTTCCATAAGTGTTGAAGAAGCGTCTCCTCAAAGAAAACGTATACGCGTTATTAACGATTACGCACGTACACCAGGTGCATTTATTTCTGCAGCTGTTGAAAATTAATCGACGCTTTGAATCATCATATTCAAGAGTTTAGGAGGTTAAATGCTTAATTCATTTTTTTTTTTCCAGAAATATAACCGATTAAGTTCGTTAGAAAATGTCACAAGGCACGTACAAAACGGGCAGGAGCGGGAAGGATTGGATTATTCCATTATAATATTAATTCCATTATAGAGCCACTACCTTGCATCAAAATGAGTTGTACCTCATTAGATTTCCTAACCGAGAATTAAATTTAAACCGCACCATGTTTTGAGTGAACGTGGATATCGGCTTCGTCTCTGTGGAACTGTCGTCCTGGGGCCTGATCAGCCTGCCCAGTCTCGGAGGTGAGGTAACGGAATAGACGACGGTGCGATTCTCGTGAATGTCATCATAGTCATTAGTGGCAATGAACAAATCTTCTACGGAAATTACTTTTGAGGAACCTGAAAATAATAATAATAATAATAATAATAATAAATATATAAATACAATGGCCAATTTAATAAAAACTAGGAATGAATGAAGAAAAAAAATAAAGCTCTATTCCCCAATTTACAGCATCTAAAATAAATATACTAGTACAACAGTGAAAGTGAAACTAAACACATGTGTTATAACTTGAATAACCTGGGAAGACTTTGAGCTCACGGTTCCTCTCCAGGCTGAGCTCCAGAGATCGGGCGGCGATGCTGAAAATTTGCCTCGGTGCAAAATTGACTCCGTCGTTCACCTGGAAATGAAATCCGCCAAACAAGGCACCTTTGGAGGGGGAAACAATACGCGTCCGAATTTAAGCTCAAGTTCATTTAAAGTCTATGATAATTATTAAAGATTGACGTGACCTTATCAGCTCTCACCCCTGTGTAGGAACACCAGCTGACGGCGGTGGATGTGAGCCTGGGTGAAGTTCAGGACTGGCCTGGAGGGGGCGCTCTTCAAAGCAAGGTGTCCGTTACTTGGGGGAGTGATGATAAACTCCAGGTTCTCAGGGGCAGAGTCGAGGTCACTGGCACTGAGGTCATCGCTGGTGATTTCGGTAACGGAGTCCACCCATACCTGTTGGGGGCATTTTGTTTTCAAAAGTGAATGCGTCTACAAAACTATTTCTTGCTCATTACCACCTGCTAGTTCCCTTCGAATCACACAATAGCCAACAATCTGGAAGGCCAAAGGACTAAGAACTGTTTGTGAACCTCGCTAGTAGTTTTAATCACGCAGTATAATAGATAAACGATTATTATCCAACATTCTAGCACTTGGTTAGTGTTTGCAATGTTAGCTAGCTTGCCGACAAATAGTTAGCTTAACGTTAGCGGGAGAATGTGCCTACAGTTTTAATTACACAACAGACATATTCGTTAGCTTAGCGTTTGCTGGCTAATAATTTCATGTACAAATATAATAATGACGTTATCGTTAACTAGCTTGCTACAGTTTGGTTTTAATATCATAATATAACAGCTAGTCTAATCTGAGCTAGTTTGTTAGACAACTTGGACAGCGACGATAGCGATTTGCTGTTTCGTAATGTTAGTTTACTCCAGTAAATTCGCTAGCTAATAGCATTCTTCACAAAATAAACCAGGTGCACAAAATTCTAAATTTGTTGGCATGACACAAGTCATAGTTGCGTGAAAATAACTCGCATTTACGAGGTTTAAAAAGTTTCCTCACGATTGGGAGTTTAAAAAAATCGCAGTTGAGTGATTTTCACTTTATATTTCCTTATACATGGCAGAAAAAGCTTCCATATATATATATATATATATATATTTTTTTTTGGAGAATTAGTGTAAGGATTTATTTTCTATGTTGGGGAAGGATTAGCTCATTTCTCCAGAGTGACGCTGAGTTTCTTACGCACTGTACGATGATCGAGGTGGAAATGCAAATAAATGTCTGCGGTGACGTGGTTAATGTCTGCAAGTTTGAATGGCGTGTGAAAATAGGGAAAGCTTTAGTCTACCAAAGAGAGTGCACTGAAGGTCAGAGTTCACATTTTCACAAAAGATCATAAACAAATTTCAACTAAAACACAATCTACTGTAAGAAAAAAATGCTAATGGGATTCCTGAATATGTGTGTGTGTGTGTGTGTGTGTGTGTGTGTGTGTGTGTGTGTGTGTGTGTGTGTGTGTAAAAATGAAAAGCTTTGTGCCATCAATCTGGATATTTTAAGACTGACTTACACTGAGTTCAGTTTTAAAGCCTTACACACACTTTTTACATAGTATATTTTTTTTAATTCTAATTTAAAATAAAGCAGAAAAAAAAATCTGTTTCAGATCCAAATCCTAGCAGCAGAAATGTTAAGTCAGAGGTTTTGAGCCTCCTGGTGGAGAAACTGAGTATTTAAATTCTGAAAAGTCAGTGATTCTTCTGTTTTTTTCTAGATCTGAGATTTTCTATTATTATACAGTGCCCTCCACTAATAAGCCAAATTCCCTTCGCCATTCATAACAGTGGGTAAGAGCGAGGAATATAGCTGTGATGTGCGGCAAAAGGTTGTTGAGCTTCACACAATGGGGCGTGTCTATAAGAAAATAGCACAAGCATTGAAAATGCGCATTTCCACCATCAGGGCAATAATTAAGAAGTTCCAGTCAACTGGAAATGTTATGAATGGACCTGGAATTGGACGTGTGTCTATATCGTCTCAACGCACTGTGAAGAGGACGGTTCGAGTGGATAAAACATCTCCAAGGATCACAGCTGGAGAACTGCAGGAGTTAGTTGTGTCTTGGGGTCAGAAAGTCTCCAAAACTACAATCTGAAGTCACCGACATCACCACAAGCTGTTTGGAAGGGTTTCAAGAAAAAAGCCTCTACTCTCATCCAAACACAAACTCGAGCGTCTTCAGCGTGCCGACACTACTGGAACTTCAAATGGGACCGGGTTCTATGGTCAGATGAAAACAGAATAGAGCTTTTTTTGGTAATAAACACAGAGGTGGTTTTGGAGCACACAGAGAGGTAGCCATATGGAGAAGTACCTCATGTCCACGGTTAAATATGGAGGAGGATCTTTAATGTTTTGGGCTGTTTTTCTGCCAGAGGACCTGGACATTTTGTTAGGATACATGGCATCATGGACTCTATCAAATATCAACAGATATTAAATGAAAACCTGACTGCCTCTGACAGAAAGATTCAAATGGGCCGTGGTTGGATCTTCCAGCAGGACGATGATCCAAACCATCATCAACATCAACACAAAAATGGTTCACTGACCACAACATCAAGGTCCTGCCCTGACCATCCCAGTCCCCTGACCTGAACCCCATAGAAAACCTGTGGGGTGAACTGAAGAGGAGAGTCCACCAGCGTGGACCTCGAAATGTGAAGGATGTGGAGAGATTCTGTACGGAGGAACGCTCTCAGATCCCTCGCCATGTATTCTCCAACCTCATCAGGCGTTATAGGAGAAGACTCAGAGCTGTTATCTCGGCAAAGGGAGCTAGCACAAAGTACTGACTAAAAGGGTGCCAATAATTGTTGCACACCTATATTTAACAAAGATTATTTTTTTGCATAAACCTGTGTTGTTTGCAGTTGTTTGATATCCATGAGAGCAGAGAATTTTTGTGAATTGTTTTAACAAAAGATAAAGATTTTATGGATGATATGATGTTAATAATATGGCAGTATGTGAATGGTTTATGATGCTCCTCTCACCCTCAGGATCCTGTTGATGGTTATAACCGGGGCCTCGTCGTTTACAGGCGTGACGGTCACGTGTATGACACGAGGCTCGCTCTGCTTACGGACGTCCGTGTCGTTCGCCACCAGCGTGAAATTATCTCCTATCGTCTCACTGCCATCATGGACGTACGATATGAACGCGTGTTCGACCTGTGCGGTAAATAAATACCGTTATATTTACAGTTCAGCGCAAAAGTCTTAGGCGCATATGCAAAGGCATTAAATTCTACAATACATCGGACCCCTCCCACCACCACCACCTTTGTTTTGGTGTTATCTGGCTAATTTGTTAACGGAAAAACTATTACACGTTTGCAATATTAATGACAATTATTCTGTTTAATATAAAAAAAAAACGTTACGATTATTCAGCCAACAATTCAGGCGTTACACTCCTGTATTCCTTCAAATGCATAAATCTGTCAATCAAAGCAAGTGCTCCACTTGAAATATAACTATAAATGCATGAGTTATTGAATGGATAAACGAGTGAATGATCGCACGTCTCGATCGGTCAATTAATCAATCAAACAATTCATTAATTCAGTAATTCGTTCATGCTTTCATGTCCATACATAATCCGTATTAATGAGCCACCTACTTATGCAACTGTTATCGAACGACAGCTAGCTATCTATTTATGTTTATAAACTGTCTTTTAAAAATGGAATTACCTAAGAAAAGAAAATAATGATTAAAAGATGATTAAGTGCGCGTTATTACTATTAAAACGAAGAACCAGACCTGCACCCTGGTGAAAGATGGGATGGGAACCCCGGGGATCCTGGAGTGCTCTATACGGCCGTGACGTGGACCGTCGATCACGTGGTACTGGACGTGAAGTTCTGTAAAGTGTCGGCCCGTGACCTTGATTACGTCCTCGGTTAGAGCTGTCGAAGATCCTTCTTTCAAGGTTATATTGGACACTTCGAGCGGTAGGAAGGAAGGAACGATTTCTACGAACACCACCAGATCGCTGACGGTCCCGATCCCGTTAGTGACGTCCAGTGAGAAAGAGTCGTCGGTGCGTCCGTGTTTCTCCTGGACGTACCGGATGTGACCCGCGTTAATGTCCCACTGTGAGAACGTTTCGACGGTCCCATCGTGACGGTCCTGTCCGTCCACGCGAGAGCGCATCAGGAAGCCGTGCGATGGAGGTGTTCTCATGGTGTACATGATCTCATCTGGTGTGTTATCCTCGTGAACTACCTGGAGCAAAACGCATACGCAAAAAGATCCGTTAATTAACCAGTCGTCCCAAAAGTAACACATTTCTCCAAGCTCGATTGATCAATTCTGGACCAGAGCTCAATTTTCTGTGAGGCTTTAGCTTTTAATTGGGTTTGCTTGGTCACCAAATTGTTTACTCGCATGATTGATCAGAATGAGTTTTGAAGGACACTTAGTATTGGTTCTCAGGGTGTTTTCCTAATGTAGGTCACGTACTTGCATGTTTATTTGAGAAAACATACAGTACTGTAAATACTAGCTATCAGGTAATAAGGCCATTAACTGTTTTTTTAAAAATATATACATAAATAAAAAAAAATTTTCTATTGAGTCGTTCTTATTGGTCATTGAGATGATATAATTTAGGAATAAAACAGTCTGTGCTTAAAAAAAAAAACAAAAAAAAAAAAACAACCTTTACCACTGACTGTTACAAAGCACTGACACTGGAGACTCCTTCCATAAATGTTCATCTTAAATAAACATCATACGGAAAACGTCGCCATATCAATACGTTCATGTGCGGAGTTCGCCTCACGCATTAAGACCCTACGAACGAGCCGTTACTATAGAAACGATACCGCATTAGAACACAGCTGTTGTTATAGAAAACGAATCAACACCTTCTGACCGATCAGCTTTGAGACGCTAAATACTGAACGCATTGTCTCTTTTACCGCGTTCACATCTGTTACTCACTGAGCCATGAGTCCGCGATTTTCGGTTCAGCTGTTCTTACACACCTGAACGCAGGTAAAAGTGTTCACAATTGTCAAAATATAGTCATATATATATATATATATATATATATTTTTTTTTTTTTTCCACGTGATACAAACCTCGAGCTGCGTTTTGTGGATTTGAACGTGTTTTCCTTCTTCCACGACGACAGAGTGGTTGTGGATGACTTGCGGAGGTTTCTGATGGCTCTCGAGGTACACCTTCACCGGCACGGTCACGTCTAAGCGCAGCCTGTTTACCGTAGCCGTGAGGCTAAAGGAGTCCATAAGGTTTCTGCCGTCGTCATGGCGATAGACTAGATGACCCGCTTTTAAGTCATACTGCGTGAAAGCGTCAGCCTCGACGCCTTCACAGAGTAGAACGCCATGACTCGGAGGATGAAATATCTCAAAAAGGACGTCCTCGTCACTTCGGACATCGGTGTTGGTAGTGACGCTGAAGTTGACTGATTGTAACATGACTTCCTGTCCCTTTTGGACTAGTAGGCCAGTGTTGTTGGCTACCTTTAAATAAGGTTCCTGGGCACTTACTTCCAGCAGCGTCGACGTATAATGCTTCCCGTCGGATACGAAGAGTACAAAGCGTCCAAAGTTCGCGCCACTGTGGACAAACAGCACTCTCTTTTCCTCCAGATCTCTTTGATGGAACCGATAAAGCTTGTGCGAGGTATCGTTTACCGAGACTAGTTCGCCAACCGAGATTCCCCGTCTGGTATACAGTAGCTGCCCATCATCGTAGTCTGAATCAGGGTCATGGTAACGGAGATCCTCTGACGTCAGGAGCCTCTGACTGTCCCGTGCAACGTGAAAGACTTTATCGACAACACGGACAGGTTTTTGGTCGTTCACTAACTGGATGGAGATGTTGAAAACGCCTTCGACGTCGTTCGGAGACGATGCCGAAGCCCAGAACGTAAACGCGTCGCGTGTCGTTTCACTATCATCATGAACGTACAAGACGCGCTCCTCCAGAATGTCCTGATTTGTGAACTCCGCTATATTGTGTCTGGAGTTGTTGATTCGGAGTAGTTTCCCATGTTGAGGACTGCTCACGACGGTGTAACGTACGGCCCCGGAGCCGAAAGTCTCGAAGAAAAGATTGTCCTTGGTTATGATCTTACTCTCCCCTTCCAAGAGGGAAAGTCCGTGGTTTCTCAGAACTACGCTGGGAACATTGGGCTTGATGCTGATCCTGAAGTCATGTCTCCCAGAATAGGAGTATTCTGAAAACACCTGAAAGCTGAACATGTCCCTCAGGTTTTTGTTTGGCTTTTCAAAAAGTTTATACTGCACTTTTTGATCAGTGATGTTCCTCTGGCTGAAAGTAGAGTTCTTTTTTAGGGGCTTGTCGTTGAAAAGCAAGACGCCTCTCCTCGGTAAAGTCAACAAGCAGACGTGAAGATCGTTCTCAGAGAGTTTCACGTTTTTGGAGACTATTCTAAATTCCTGAGGTGTCAACGTGACTTTACGATCATCTTTCACCTCCATTTTACTCCTGGTGACTTTGTACTGAATCCATCGGACCCTTACACGAACGAGAACCTCGCCTGTAGACGCCGAGCCAACGCTGATTTTGCATTTGAAGCCATCGGTTACATTTTTGAACTGGGGACCATGGAAGGTGCTAAGATACCGGAGCCGATCCTTTTCTAGAAGTTTCTGCGTAAAGGTACCAGTCTGCTTCCACTCACCACTGGAATGTAGCCGTTGCAGCTCACCGTAGAAAGGCGGGTCTAGTACGTCATACCGGATATCCATCACTTGCTTGGCCACGTTCACTTGCACAGCTAAATGTTTACTACCGATGTGAGAAGATCGACCCTGGATCACGTCCACGCCGGAGTTATTTACGACTTTGTACTCCAAGGTAACGGCCATGATTCTCAGCACGACCGTATTGCTCACTTTTTCTCCATCGCTCACTCTGATGGCCATCCTAGAGTTCTTGATGCCTTTGTGGACGAAACTCACCTTGCCCCCTTCCAAGTCCGAGTAGGAGAACGAGGTCACTGGCTTTCCTGGATTATCCGCAAGTTCCAGGAATCCAGCGTTTGCAATTAGATTACCGAGTAGAGAGAATACCAGTTCTGTGTAGTTGCTATCAGGGTCAGTAGCTCTTAGCATGTCCATGCTCAAATGCCGCTTAGAGTTCTCTAGGAGAATGAAAAGGTTTCCCTCTGGGAGGCTGAGTTCTGGGGCATCGTTAATAGGCGTGACAGTGATGTTAAACCTGTGCAAGTGGCTCCCCTTCAGATAACCAGGCACCTCTTTATTGGTGCTGGTGGTGAAAACAGAAAACATGAAGAAGTCCTGAGGATCCTCTGAGCCTCCGTGAACATACATGACCTGACCATGCCATAGAGCCAGAATACTGAAGGCATTTTCCAGTTGATCAGGATCAACATCTAGCCTCAGCTGCCCGTGGACCGGCTGCTCCTCGATGCGGAACATGATCTGGGATTGACGGATCCCAAGCTTGCGGAAATCCAGGTTCAACTTAATGTGCTTGGACTCGAGTGGTGCTCGTCCACCCTCGGGGACCTCTAGATCTTTGAGAATTAAGAAGGTCTGAGAGTCTGTCTTGTCTAATTGAGGAGTTTCTGGTTGAAGCGTCTCTGGATTTGTCGTGGTGATGGGTTTGACGTGTTTCACGGGCTCACAACCGACAGAAACGTCTTTTGTCACCACAGCATTGGGCAGGCCCATGTTTTGGTCATTGACTCGGATATTTCTAAGACAGCCTTTAAAGGAGCCACCACTGAGGTGCTTCGATACTACAGAGAGCAAACCATTTCTCCGTACTTCTGAAAATGTGTTTGCATCCACCCCGCCCAAGAAGAGGGGTCCGTTAAGCTGGAGAGCCCTGGATTTGGCTCCAAAGCTGGAGTTCAAGATCTCCTCTCCAACAGTTAACTGAAGAGCCCTAGGTGCTACATAGAGCCTCACTGAGTGCCAACCTTCACTCACGACTGTTATGGAGCTTAAAGCTGTCTTACTACCATCTACTCTAACGACAGCGACGAGGCGCTTGTGTCGTATCTCCAAAGCCACGTAGTCCCCCTTCCCTGCAGAGCTGTACAAGAGAAGCCCATCTTCAGCTGAGGTATAAAACTCACACTCAAATACACCTTCCTGCGGAACCTCCCACATCGGCAGAGACATGTACGCTTTGGAACTGAAGAAACTGATCGAGTCATTCACGGAGGCTGAAAACTGTGGGCTACAGCCCAAAGACACCTCGTGGACCATTTTATAACCAGAGTAAGGCCTTAAGGATGAAAGCAAATTGTGTTCGTTAAACAGCACTTCATCCAGACAGCCACGAAAGCCCATGTGAGATATATCGTTGAAAAGGTAGAGCTTGTCCGAATTCTCAAGACCGCCGACGTAAAGTCCGTCCTGAACGCTGAGCTCCAGGTCAGGCCCAGGCATCCTCAGACTGCTCCATGAGCTTTTGTCGACAGTCAGGGTGATATTCTGGCCATTGTGTTGGAGTTCAATGGCGTGCCAGGTAAGGTCGTTCAGCGGAGCTGCTTTCTCTGAGCGAAGGGTGCGTTCCCCTGATCCGAGTTCGACCTGCACCTGCGTATGATAAAAGAAAAGATTCAGCTGTGAGAGCATAAAATAAATCAATCTGATGTTAGTAACATAAAGCCAGGAATTCATTTCAAGAACGGAAGTGAGGAAATACACTAAATAAAATCAACACAAGACAGCAGTTGGAGAGGTAACGGCACCTCTCTGGCACCTCTCACTGTAGTTTATTTGTAATTTAATGAGCACTAACGCTAACCGCTTTGCCTATTACAGTAAGTATTGGAATTTTAAAAACCTCTCATGTAGCTTCCAAACCTACTCAAAGGTCTGTCTAGTGTACCAGCCTTCTGGGTTTTTTGTTCTGAGACACAGTTCATGACAACAATCACGACGACAGCGCAACGTTCTACCAGAGCTCTTCAATGTGTTAATGTCGCCTTGCAGGAAACTGTTAAGATATTTTCAGTTCAAATTGGAAACCTGACGGACAGGGAATGTCTTGGCTCTGACATGGTACAGTTAATCCTTCGGTCGGTTGATCCTGTTTCTCAGCACAGCAGCGGGTACACAAAAAAAGTGTATCTAAATTAAACTAACAGATGCGTTCATTTGACACTTAGGGAATCGTAAGGATGACTTTGTAGATAGTGAGTATGAGTCTTTATTGGTCACATATAGAGTAGAGCGCAGTGAAATTGTTTTCTTTGCATACCCCGGCCTGTCAGGAGGGGTCAGCCATGATGCAACCCTGGAGTGGAGAGAGTTAAGGGCCTCGCTCAAGGGCCCAACAGTGACAGCTTGGCAGCACTGGGGCTTGAACCCCCGACCTTCCGGTCAGTAACCCAGAGCCTTAACCGCCAAGCCATTACTTCCCCTAGTGCCACATTAAGATCTTTTATGAAAGTCGGCCTGTGGTGTAATTACCCTGTAACACAATGACATATGTATAATATAATCACCTGTGCTGAATGTATGTTCATCACTTATGAATACTCGTACAATAATACACAAAATCTGGCTATCAGTGTTGCATTTTCTAAAATTTCCTTCTACATTTAGTAGAATCACCGGACGATATATTCACCGTCTGGCATCTCAACTCAGCGAAAACAAGCCAGGACTTGCTGTAAAATGACATCGGCAGGAATTCAGTCTACGAGTCGACTTTTTACGCAGGATCCCCTCCTGGGCATCCTGAAGAAAATAACTAATCCAGGATTTATGAGACATTTATGTCAGGATGGTGTTTAACCTAGTGTAGGAAACATCTCTAGATAAAGTCTGAGATTCACAGGATCTTCAGGATTTTTCACGGCATACCGTGGGTTCATTCGTTACGGTGCAGGGCTACGTTGTGTGGGTTTATTACCGGGGTGGGGGGGAGGGGGGTCAATTAATGGTCGATTTAAAAAACTACAAAAGAAAAAAGTTTTTTTTTTTTTTAATAAAGACATATGGTTTGTGTATAAAGTTTATAAAGTTTGTGTATAAAAGTACAAACGTTTACGCACGCACGGCATTGCTCTGGAGGGATTCCTCCAGGTACTCCGGTTTCCTCCGCCAGTCCAGAGACATGCACGGTAGGATGACTGGCAAGTCCGAATTGTCTGTAGTGTGTGGATGTGTGTGTGTGAGATGTATTGGCACCCCTGTCCAGGGTGTACCTCATCTTGCGACCCAGGCTCCCTGGGATAGGCTCCAGGTTCCCCGTGACCCAGTAGGATAAGCGGTATAGAAGATGGATGGATGGATAACATATTTTTCAAATGACAGTAGAATTTTCCAACTAGTTTATAATATCAGCCGCTAATCTGTCTTAACTTTTATACTCGACTGTAAACGTAATTATATACACGATCCTAGCTTTACTACAAAATATTGCTGTCTAGTGCTAACGTCTTACGGAAAAACTAGCTCGTCGCGATCCGCTAGTTTAGTTATCTAAACCCCGCACCTGAATACGTCCTGCCTGTAGCGCCACCCACAGGAAATCTGTCTCCCCGGCAGCCAGGAAGAGCAGCCCGTCTCCGCTGGAGGTCCGAAATCGCACGTGGAGGGTGTTTTTACTGGACGACTCCACGGTTTTCAGACGCACAAAACCGTCTCCGTAGAAAGAGGCTGTAAAGTGAGGACAAGATTTTATCAGCAGGTTGCGTTTGGTGTAGAGTTCTGTTTTATACCACAGCTCTGTCGAATACAGGATTATGATTGGTCTGAAGGGCAAATCACGGGTTTACCTGACGCACGTGGAGAATAAACGTTTATCTTTAGGATTCACGGAAGGAGTCTCCAGTGTCGGAGCTCTGTAACAGTCAGAGGTAAAGCAATAACATTAAGTTGTGTGACGTCTTCAAGACAGAGGAGTTTGGAGTTTATTGCAGTTCCCGGTGCGCTAAAAACGACTGTTTATAGCTGCTGTAACATAAGTAAGAACGGGAACAAACTAGTTTCCGCAACATTGAACGTAACTATAAACGGACAAAAGTATAAAGGGGCGCTTTTTAACTTAAATCCTTGGCACATTGCTGTGGTATACGAGGACTGGAGCACTTTTATAGGGACGCTGTCATCGGAAAACAATCAACTTCGGGTCGCTAACGGCGACTTCATCACACCAAACCCGTCGTTGATTATTTTCCTAAAACAGCGCCACACGCTGAGGTTCATGCCTTTAGTACTCATTCATTGTCTGATTTGCACTAAAGTATCTGACCTCTGAGACCTGAGGCTAAAATCAATATCGATGTAAAAACAAACGACAACAAAACAACAGAAACAAGGTCAACGATTTGTAGCTCTAGGGGCAAGGAATGTAACCGCAGTCTTTCCATATTCCTTTCCGTACGATACCGGAGAGCATGAAATTCCTGTGACAATGACAAATAAGATATATGGAATTCTAATAATTAGTACTTATTAATACCAGGCCGCTAGACAGGAACACACACACACACACACACACACACATACAACCGCACTGATGCCCTACAGCCTATTACACAGACTAAGTGGTCCAACTGTGCTTAATGCGTTATCAGAATTCAATGAATGCACGTTAATGTGTCTTTTAAAAGCACGAGGACGAGTCAGGCAGCGTTTCTGGACCGGCGTGTCACTCAGGATTACACGTTATCTGTGGAAGAGGATAAGCCGGGAGATGAGCTGTGTGAACGAACACGCTGTATTATCTCATATTATACATCTGCTCCGGAGTGTAACGCGATAGGGTATTGCTTTCTATTAAAACTATTTCCTTTTAAAAAGGAGATGTTTATTTAACATTGGAATATGGAAGGAGTCTCCAGTGTCAGCGCTTTGTAACAACCAGTGGTGAAGCTGTAACGTTCCAACAGCTTCAGGACAGAAAAGCGAAGGATTTGTGCTACAGTTTGCAACCATAAATGGATCATTTAAAAAAAAAAAAAAAAAGTTTGTCTTGTCGTTCTTTGATAAATTTAAAAAAAAATTGGAATCACTGGTGTGAGAGGAATCAAACACTTTGTGACATGCCGTTAGAGGAAAATAATCAACTTCAGGATGGTAACAGTATGTCTGCTTCATCACACCAGTCCGTTATTGATTATTTTACTACAGGCAGGACGGAGGAGGGAATCGAACCCCCAACCCTGGAGGTGCGAGGTAAATGCGAGAGCTTGTGGGAAATAGGGCAATAGAGCGGAGGAATGAGGAATAGAGGAGGAATCGAGAGGAGGAATCGAGAGGAGGAATGAGGAATAGAGAGGAGGAATAGAGAGGAGGAATGAGGAATAGAGAGGAGGAATGAGGAATAGAGAGGAGGAATAGAGAGGAGGAATAGAGAGGAGGAATGAGGAATAGAGGAGGAATAGAGAGGAGGAATAGAGAGGAGGAATAGAGAGGAGGAATAGAGAGGAGGAATAGAGAGGAGGAATGAGGAATAGAGAGGAGGAATAGAGAGGAGGAATAGAGAGGAGGAATGAGGAATAGAGAGGAGGAATAGAGAGGAGGAATAGAGAGGAGGAATGAGGAATAGAGAGGAGGAATAGAGAGGAGGAATAGAGAGGAGGAATGAGGAATAGAGAGGAGGAATAGAGAGGAGGAATAGAGAGGAGGAATGAGGAATAGAGAGGAGGAATAGAGAGGAGGAATAGAGGAGAAATGAGAAATGGAGAGGAGGAATGGAGAGGAGGAATAGAGAGGAGGAATAGAGAGGAGGAATAGAGAGGACGAGTAGAGGGATAGAGAGGAGGAATAGAGGAGAAATGAGGAATAGAGAGGAGGAATAGAGAGGAGGAGTAGAGGGATAGAGAGGAGGAATAGAGGAGGAATAAGGAATAGAGAGGAGGAATGAGGAATAGAGAGGAGGAATAGAGGAGGAATGAGGAATGGAGAGGAGGAATGGAGAGGAGGAATGGAGAGGAGGAATGAGGAATAAAGGAATAGAGGAACAGATATGAAGTGTTTAGTAAAGAACTCACCTCCGCTCTCAGTTCGGTTGATCATGACAGAAAGTAAAAGCCACTTCCACAGCAGGCTCGTGGCGCTCAGGAAACACTGCCGCATCTTTCATAGTCTGTAAACTCGGTTTATAAAGTATTTATTTGGGGGGAAAACAACAATAATAACGTGCTTTTCTCCGACGGTGCGAGCCACAGACACACATCCTCAACTTCACCTCAGCGCTAAGAGTAAATCAGAGTACCTGCCTGCGCGCGCCCGCGGCGTCAGCACGTCCTGCCGAAAAGCCCCGCCCACATGCGCGCACCCGTTCAGTACTACTGATGAGTTATAAAACAGGTCCAGATCCAGTTCAGTCCATCTCTAGGTCCGTGTGGTCAGAAAATGAACATGATCCATGTAATAAATGTGTAATACCGACTCTATTTTAATATGTTTTACTTTTTATTTTAGTTGAAATGATTAACTTGTTTTTAAATAAATATACAGGTGTTATATACAGGTACTACATATTCATTCATTCATTCATTCATTCATCTTCAGTAAACGCTTGATCCTGGCCTGGACTTGACAGGGTCTTGGTGGATCCAGAGTCTATCCCCAACACTGCACCATCCACTCACTCATTCACCGAATATAATTATCCGCATTTTAATCATTTTCAATTATATAGCTCGCTCATTTAAATGCTCACTGAGGCCCCCTAGTGGGCGGATGCCTCCTGATTAAGAACCACAAATCGATTATATCCTGCATGACCCTGCGAATGTAAATAAAATGTATTTGTAGAATTAACCACAGTCTATTATAGTGTTCATATTCCTTTCATAAATGCGACCTGTGCAATCATGTTACCTGGATGTGCAATAAAGTAATGGTCACGTGCTTGCAGTAATTTTATTAGCTTTAAATATTTTTTATATTTCAGTGTGCAGTTTCCACAAGCAGCCACTTGAGGGTGCTGTTCAACACACAATGCAACTCTACAACAAGCTTTTTATTGATGACTATCTTCAGCTTTAACACCTTGACATCAGAACAGTGAATAACACACACACCAACACACACACACACACACACACACACACACACACACACACACACACACACACACACACACACACACACACACTCCTGGTACAGTTTTTATCCACACAAAACATCTGTGCAAGCCAATAACAAAAGGGAAATCTCCAGAAGATAAACCACAAGAAAAACTCAGTTAAAACTCAAATATTCACAGTTTTAACCTCTCATTATACGGTCCATAATTTGCTTCTTTGGCTTTGCACAAGAGCTGTGAGGCTAATCTTGTAGACAAGTAAGACATGCTTGTAACTACTTTTTGAGCATCTGCATCAGAAATCAAGTCAGCAAGTCTTGCGTGAGACTTAAAAAGTCTTCACTAATGGACTCATTTTTGTGATTTAAACATGTCCAATCCTAAAAGATTCTGATGGTAAAACACACACTTTAAAGATACTGTATATTAAGGAACTTTATTGGGTTTTATTTCCTTCTGGTGGCCTTCATATCGAGTTCAGTTTGTCAGGATGCAGGTCTTACACCCTGCTGACGTTCTAGAAATGTCTTTCTTTTCTTACAACTCAAGATAATTTGATTAAAGTCTCCATCACCTAAAAGAGCCATTTGGTTGATGGATCTCTAACCATTTTTGTTGGAGTTTTGGAGTTTCTATCATGATGCAGAAGGATCTTGATAGCTGGAAATGATTATTTTGGTGAATGTGGCACCAACAAAAACCGGCTGAGAAAAAATCCCGGTCCGAAATGTTGTTTAGGGAACCAAAAATGGATGTTTATGGGACCAGAAAGGGTTCCTCTGTGGCATTGTTCTTTAAAACCTTTCTTAGCTAGCAGGCTAGCTATGTGGTAAATGTTACACACATATCCAATAACTGTCTAATAACTGTCTAAATATATTCATGAAGAAAAATATCAACATTTTTCTATTTTAAATTATATGCTTTGTTTAGGCTACAGATTCGAATAAACTTGTGGCCTTTTGTCAAAAATATATTAAGTTCATCTGCAAACAAAATGTAAACACAACACGACTGCCACTAGGGGGCGAATTCTGTCTGTCATATCCAGAGGTCGTGTTCCAGAAGTCAGGTTTTCTACACTTTTTAAACACTTTAAGTCAGTGTTTATAAAGCAGTCATGTTCCATAATCTTAGTATTTGTCTGAGATTGGTGTGTGAGGAACAAATGAATAACATTAGGAATAAAATACTCCATGTCGAACGGTTTTAGGAAAATGAACAGTGTGGTGAGATGAAGTGCTGTTCCCACACTGAGGTAGATTATTTTCCTATAACAGCCCGTCTTAAAGTATTTTATTCCTCTTTTACCACAGCAATGACATGTTTTGTTTATTAAAGAATGGTACATCATACTTTTATCCGTTTATATAGTTACATTTATGTATAACAAATGTTGTGGAACATCCGTAAAATGAGTTAGTTCCTGTTCTGACTTAGACCGATCAGCCAGAACATTAAAACCAGCTGCTTAATATCGTGTAGGTCGTCCTCTTCTTGTGCCACCGAAACAGCTCGGACCCGTCGAGGCACGGACTCCACGAGATCTCTGAAGGTGTGTGTGGGATCTGGCACCGAGACGTTAGCAGCAGATCCTTTAAGTCCTGTAAGATGCGAGGTGAGGCCTTCGAGGATCGGACCTGTTTGTCCAGAACGTCCAACAGACGCTGGATCGGATTGAGATCTGGGGGAATTTGGAGCCCTTGAACTCTTTGTCATGTTCCTCAAACCGTTCCTGAGCAATTTTTGCAGTGTATCATGGAGCGTTATTCTGTCATAGGGAACACCGTTGGCATGAGGGTGTGTACTTGGTCTGTGACAATGTCTAGGTAGGTGGTACGTGTGAAAGTAACATCCATATACATGTTACAAAGAAACCACAAAAGCTTAAACTCCTCTGTCCTGAAGATGTTGGAAAACTTCAATTCACGGTTTTAACTCCAAACCGATACAAAGTGCTGACACCGGAGACTCCTTCCATAAATATTCGATAAACATCTCCTCACAGAGCACTATAGAACTCACTATAGATCTGTCACTATAGAAACGATAACGTACAGTATTAGAACGAGCGCATTAATATAAACCCGTGATATAGCAGCTACACTACCGTCGAAGCTGCTGTTATAGAAAACTAATCGACAACCTTCGGATCAGATCAGACCAGATCAGATCAGAAGCTTCTTGGAACCTGTCGAAGAGTTCGCTGAATGTTTCGATAGCGTCCGCTGTTTGCCGAGCGTACAGAACAACAACATCTGCTTATCGTAGCATGGCGCAGACTTACAATAATGTACAACAGCTGTGAAGAAAACAGCAGCTGATGTGGAAATTAATGATGCGTCCGAACACGAGCGGCATTCAGCAGCTGTCTGTAAACACCACGCTAACATGTTTATGCTCTGAGAGGAAACGCTTTTCATCAGCATGTCTGTCAGCCCAGTGAGGTGTGGAAACGGGAGGTCAAACACTGCGTGTGTGTGTGTGTGTGTGTGTGTTATTATTCAGAATGTCGTGCACCTGGTGTGTATTCAGTATTTTATCAAATTGTATGCCGTGTCCACTGTGTTTCCAGATGCTGTTAATCTAAAATCTAGAATTTAATCCATTCAAATAGTGTACTATCAAAAAACGCTGCTTTATTTCCCCTTTTATATGATAATAAATATCAATACAATATAAATACTATAAAAATATAAATAAATAGGAATGAATGAGACTCGAGTGCAGTAGCCGAATACACCGGTGTAGTGTGTGTGCAGAAGTGTGGATGAAAAGATGAAAATAAAGGGTAGGAGGTGGAGTCAGGGGGTCAGGAGGAATGAAAAGGGGCGTCGTCAAGGGCGTGTAAAGGGGTGTGGTCGACAGCAAAACAACAGCAATAAAGATTACACTCTGAAAATCTTACTGAAGCTGAAAGAAAACTTTTGATCATCCGGTTGTAAGGCTATAATTGGTCCATCATGGTTTAGGGGCGGAGTTAGCCCCTATTATTAACAGTGCTGGGATTTGTTTAGACGCAGTTTTCATATTTGATGTGCGTATTACAGTGAAATTCACCTTCACTTCTTACGCCTGATCACACGTATGACTTCATCATATCTGGAAAATTTTAGGAAAGCGTGTGCCCTGACGCACAAGAACAGAAAAGCGTTTTCGCCGGAAGAACCTCTTCACTGTCAATCACAGTGACGCTGGCCGATCACGGCCGCCGTGTATGCGGTAGAGGGTGGATAGCTTTCCTCCGAGTGTGGGCTTCGTGTGTCTCGGAGGAAGCACGTGTTAACCTTTGACTTCCCTGGTCGGTAGCTAGCGTGTGATAAGGCCGAGCTAGACGATGGGCGGGGCAAAATGCGGTTAGATATGAATCTCGCGGGAGGAATAACCGCCACGTCTAGCGCTTTGGATATGATTCGGCGTGACACATTTACTGCATCCATCAATTCTGCTTTTATTTGCAGTATCTGTTCTTCTCTGCACTGGGTTGTTTTGGTATAAATTAGCTCTCTGTATTTTTGCAGAAATGGAATCGATTTTTACTTCTTCGCTTTACTGTAATTACTAAATAATTCATAATAACAGGCACGAGTGAAAGGGGTTAATGCTCTGAAGTTCAACTCAAGTGAACCTCTGACATTTCATGATAAAGGTCAGATGGTCTTCCAAGAATAAAACAAATCCATCTTCTTCGTCGTCGTCGTCGCCGCCGTCGTCTTCCGAGATGTAATGGCTTCCCGGATGGTGTATTTCGCTGATTTTTATGAATCGGTGTCATTTCTCTCCAGTTCCTCCTGTAATTGTTTCAGTGTGCAGCAGATGGAAAAATGGAGAGCTGCAGTGTCGGACGGATAAATTTGGACGACTGATGAATGCACGCTTTATCTGCACATGCGGGTGTGGGCAACTTCTGGGTCCTGGGTGTGTTACGTAACATGCTGGCCTTTAGGAAAAGTGGAACAGAGCCACATCCAGGCTCAGAGCGTTTATATTTTCCATATGTACGCCAGCACCGTGCCCCCTGTCAGGAATGTTCGTGGGCGGAGCAACCTCTGGAATCAATACGAGGTTACGCAACAGGCCAAGAAGAGAGAAGGAGCTAAAACACAGAGCGAGATCATTCATAGAACTTTACACACACACACACACACACACACACACACACACACACACACACACTCTTCAATCAAATCAATGCTGAAATACCGAAACTTCACACACTTTATGTTTCATATGTTTTGTTAATGAAATGTAAACGATTCTGAATCATTTTTTATTATTTATTTATTATTTATTTTTATTTTTTAAGTCCCGTTTGATGTATGACAAAAGTTTGAAGAAAAGTAACGCATAGTAACGAGAAATTTAGTGTGTGTGCACGCACTACGGTCAGGAAAATATTCAATAATATTAGTATCAGGTTTGTTTGTTTTTGTCAGCGTTTGTCTTCGACCTCTTGATTTTTTGCTCTTTTTTTTTCTGTAAGTTTTGCAAGACTTTTAAATTTGCAGCGTCACGTATCTTTCTTTCTTTCTTTTTCTTTTGTTCTTTTTTTTTTTTTTTAAAGATAAACAGTAAAGTTTACAGTCAACACATCTGTTATTGTGTTGCAAATAAAAAATAATCCATGAGTTCTTCCGCTAAGCTTTTTAACTGGCGACATAAATTATGTTACAATACACTTCATAGATGCTGATATTTATTTATGTATTTATTTATTTATTTATTTATTTTCCGACATTTAAAAAAAAAAAAAACTATAGCAGTTACAAACTGATTGGAAGCGGTTGATCTAATGTTCAAATTTTGTTTTGATATTTTTTTATTAAATATTAATATTTTATCTAGTATAACTAGTATAGCTAGTAGAACTAGTATGAGTAATAAATCTCGATTTTTCACACCTCTTTCCGCTTCTGTTAATGTTCCGAACGTAAAGTTTGCACCTCTTTTATATCTTCTCTCTTGCTTTATTTTTGTTATTTCTTTCCTCCTATTTATGTCTAACTTTTTCATTTCAGCTGCTTACATTTCCTGTCTTTAACTATTTTTTTGCTTGTTTTTGGTTTGTTTGTTTGTTTGATTTTTTAAAAAAGAGATACCACTTTACTTTGATCACCTAAAAACCCACAAACCTTTGCCCCGAAAGGCGTCAGGTACGGTACAATCCCGTGCGTGCTGAGTGCCAGAAAGAGGATTAAACCCGTTTTGTTTTGTTTTTTTTTACTTTTCCGAGGCATGTGTGCTTGAAGGAATTCCTTTGACATTCGATCTCCATCCACATCAGAGTGTGCGGTGGTGGGGAAACGCCAGCTGGTGTCTCTCCAACATCCCTGATGAGTGGAGTGTTCAGTCTGTAAAGTGCTGCTCTGGAGGGAGAAGATCAGTGCAGATCCTCGTCAGGAATTAAAACATAAAGTCAGAGGACAGGGTTTGTCAATGTTTCAAAAGTTCTCCTTAAAAAAAAAAAGAAAGAAAGAAAAGCCAGGTTCGGACGTGTAACAACAGTAGGGCTGGAAATGAAATACCGCAGCTAGTTAGCACTAGCGTTGTCGAGTTCTGGATTGTGATTGGTCGGAAGGTGTCGATTAACTCTCTGGAACAGCGGCTCTGACGGTCGCGCAGGTTTATATCAATGCGCTCGTTCTGATTCGTTACCGCTTCTACAGTAACGGCTCGTTCACAGGGACAGCTATCGCACTGTGAGGAGATTTATGGAATGAGTCTCCGGTGTCAGCACTTCGTAACACTCCGAGGTAAAGCTGCGACTGTTTATAGCTGCTAGAACGTACGTGAGAACAGGAGCTAGGCGTTTGTAACTATAAACAGATCAGACGTATTGATAAAGAATATGTCGTTCGTTAATAAATCATCAAAACTGCCGTAGTATAAGAGGAATTCAACACTTAAGGGTGTGCTGTTAAAGGAAATGAATCAACGTAACAGCACTTCAGCGGTGCAACCACACCGTGGATTATTTTCCTAGCATGTTTAATTCCATGCAATTTTTCTGCTTGTTTGTTGTTGCATGAATTCAAGCCTGGCATCTCACGCTTCTGTTTTACACGTGGAAGATCTTACACTCCTCTCGGCCGAGCAGCTCGGCGAAGGGATGCATCTTGATGCCAGTCTTGATTCTAATGGCTAATTCTCAAATGTGTGTACGCTTTAAAACTCACAGAAATTTCGCAAAACAATAAAGTGATGCATCGGAACAGGAATCAAACAATACCATGAATATTTAATGTGGATATTTTAGGAATTAACAACTGTATACAACTTAGAAGAAGAAATCAGTAGGCGGTTAGTGATTATCGGGCCGTACCGAGAGTTACGCACATGGTGAGGAGTTAGAATCCGGACCGTAAACAAATCGACAAACATAAGCACGTTTCAGAATGTTTGTATATATATCCTTATCTGTCGGTGTGTGTGTGTGTGTGTGTGTGTGTGCCTCTCATTCACAGAAATCAGGTCACGTGCCGATTGACGCTGCAGGTCTTCCTGAGATCACGGCCCAGACTCTCTGCTGACCCGAACACACAGTTTTCAGGCAGGAAGGAAAATCTGGAAGGGCGGGTCCGAGGCTCAGAGAGGAACCGGGAAGCCGTGATAAGCGACACCTTTTCCCATACCGCTCTTCTCAACACGCTACCTTCTCCTAACATCGAGCTTTTTCCTCATTCGTGCGGAGGACGGTGTTTTCTGAAGTAAAGACGAATAAAATCCGTAAAGAGAATATCTCAAATAAAGGGTTTAAAGGGTTAAAGGTGGAAGTCCTGAGATCTGAACTGACAACCTGCCGGTCAAAAGTACTCGATCGGGTGTATCTGTAGTGCGCATGAGTGATTAACACAGCGAACATTTTCATCATGAAGAACAAAACAACTACAAATGACTTAGAGTACAAGTCTAAGGGCAGATAATGTTAATTATAACGCTAGAACTTTCCAACCCTTGAGGAATACAGTAGAAAGTAGTTTCTTTACACTTCCCTGAAAGTTTTTGGTGATCCGTACACCATCGGAGACACACACAACTACAGATACTTCCAGAAGTTTCTCGTGGCTGTAAATTATAACCATGTTTGACGTGTGCTATAAGCTACAATCTTGTGAATTCTTCGATTACTAGCCAACATACCGTCACCCAGCGTCCAGTCTAGCAGCTGAATGTTAAAAAAAAAATTGTATCCATGAAATGTAAAACGTTCCTTCAACTATGTTTGAAGTAATATCATTTACCAGGGTTGACATATTTCAGCTAAGTTTCCGATTATTTCTCAAAAACCACACACACACACACACACACGCGCGCGCACACACACAAACCTGAAACTAGCACAAAACATCTGGGTATTGGAAAAAGAAAGACATCTTTCATTTCTCAGCCTTTCCATCGGGAAACAAATCCACTCCATAATCCCGCTTTCCCTCGCCCAATCTTTGCAATATACTCTATCTTTCAATAGAAATGGGACTGTGCATCACTTTATCCGTCCTGAAAACGTTCACAGAGATCGAGTGCGGGGCAGCCTGACTCCTGCCCCGGTGGGCCTCTATTAGCACTTTTTACTACACCACGATTGTGCGACATCCAGCACGGCGAAAAGCGAGCACATATCTGTCGAATAGCAGCACTGTTTTAGCATTGGTCGCTCAAATGAGGTAATTAGTGTTAAAAAGTATCCAGAGTTGTGAACGAGGACTTTATGAATTAACTTTGTTGAACGCCTGACATACATTTACATTTACGGCATTTGGCAGACGCACTTATCCAGAGCGACTTACATTTGTCTCATTCGTACAGCTGAGAGGTGGAGAGGAAAAACCCCCTGAGATGATACGAGGAAGAAACCTCGAGAGGAACCGGACTCGGAAGGGAACCCGTCCTCATCTGGGTCACGACGGAGAGTGTGAGAGTAAAGGAAAGTTCATTATGGTTTAATATGAAGTCTGTGTGTTGAGCTAGTCCACTGTTCACTAAAGGAGACCCGAGTGTAAAACTGCACGCGGTCATCGCAGTCCCGAGGCCATCGCTGCGACCGTCGTCCCGGCGACCACGGCGAGAACGTCCGTGTGGTACATGATACTTCAAGTGGCACCATCCTCAGCGATCTCCAGGCTGCACTGCACTGCAGTCTTGAGTACCGTTCCGTGTTGCACCATGGTCCTGGAGAAACGCCATTTAATTCGACTACAACAAAGGCGTGTCTCAGTTACACGGGGGGCGGGGGTCATTTTTGCTGGATCAAGTGCTATTTTATAAGCTGCTGACTAATGAGAGTGGAAGCCATATTGCTAAATGAAACCAAGTTTGCAAACCAAATTAGACCCCTATTAGATGTAGATCGATACTCGCCTTTTCGTATCAGCGTTTTTAAATCGGTGCTGCTTCTTTTTTCGGGCTGTATTTTCTATCCCGGATTTTTTTTTTTCTGGTTTAAAAACTTGTGTTTAAAGGCAATAGTCTCGACGCTTTTGATTTTAAAAAAAAAAACAAAAACATCTGAATCCTAATCTGAATTTAGGAGCTCAGAAAACCATCTTAAGTACCTGACTCTGAATAGGGCGCACACTGGGAAACCCAACGTCACGCCAGCTAAAATATTATCATATTCCAAACACATGGATAAATCTTGTACACTACTTTAACCCAAGCAAAGCAAACATTAGCCTGTGAGTTCACTCTCTGCTGTTTTCCTTTTCTTCTTTGACTCGAGTATTTAAGACAATAGCCCCAGCTGTGTTTACCGCACCTCCAATCTCCTGCTAGGCTGCCCTTCAGAAAGTTTTTTTTTTTTTTTAAAAAAAACACAATCACGACAGCCAATCACACGCAGATACACTTAACTCTCGCCAGGACACGCCGAGCTTCCTGTTGACAGTAAGTGCTAACCATTTTGAAGTAGCCTGTATCACTGTACCACCATAACAAAGCCATGTATCAAATCTGTCCACATCAGCAGGCCTGAAGGAAGCTCGGTTTCTCTCGGTTGTCAGGTTCTGGCTCGGCCGCCGGCTCCCAGGCCTGCTCTGGAGGTGGTTTTGTTTTTCCAGAAAGTTGGCTGGCATTCTGTCTCTGCGGTAGGCTTTCTCAC
Source organism: Ictalurus punctatus (assembly GCF_001660625.3). Taxonomy (NCBI): domain Eukaryota; kingdom Metazoa; phylum Chordata; class Actinopteri; order Siluriformes; family Ictaluridae; genus Ictalurus; species Ictalurus punctatus. The sequence goes on from NC_030431.2 coordinate 25,618,079, forward strand.
AGCTCCTGAAACCGTGCCACGGAGGCCCACATAAGGCTCAAAAACTGTTTTTCTCCTGCTGAGAAAGTACAGTATGATAGCGAAACAATGCTAGAGATTGATACCAGTCGTGCAATCGGACTTTAAGCACATTAGAGACAAAATGCCGGTCTGATATGAAAAAATGAACAAGATAAGATAACCCTTACTTTATCCCACAAGTAAATTTAAGTGCTACAGTAACACAAAGTCAGCATAATGATTAGAATATCTAGTAAAGATAAACAGACCAGTGCAAATAAACACGCACCTATGTACAGTAGTACCTGACTCTGAGTCTTAGAGATCAAAATAACAATAATAGTGCAGCTATAGACAGTAAATGACATTGAAATAAAATCTCGCCTCTGATTGGTCAGAAGGTGTCGATGAATTTTCAACAACGGTAGCCACAAATCACGTGGCTCATATTTAAAATACACTTTCCACACGGACCGCACGTTCTCCGCGGTCCGACCGCGTTTTAAGACGCATAACTGTCGCTACGGTTACGCCTGTCGTCTACACTACTCCGGCGTTTTCGACCCTCGCGTTTCAGTGTAAACAGACCAAAACGTTTCGAAAACGAAGGCGTGGCTCCGCCCACATTCGCTCCCTGATTGGGTCTTCTGGATCGTCGCGTATCCTTCCCTGATTCGTCAAGCCCCCACTACATGACCGTTACGTTACCTTAATCATAATCATATACACAACAACACGGAGACTGAACCGCGAGCTTCGCCGGCTTTCTCGTCATTCTCAGCCGCCGTCGTGCGGTTCGATTCTGTATTTTATAACACTGCGGCTGCTACACGCGCAAGAGGCGAGCTACGATTAGAGCGATCGCCAACAAATCTCATTTCGAGCGACGTAAGCCCTACACGGAACGCCGGAACGGTTTGGACTAGCAACCGACTTCCTGTTTACGCTCGTACGCGCATGCCCAGTGTTCACGACTGGTCACGTGACATGCGTTTACGGTCGTGTAGCGTGGACGGAGATCGTTTCCGAAACGCGGCGGAAACGCCAGCGTGGACGAGGGACGTTTTCGTTTTAGAACGAAAAGGCACCAGTGTAAACAGGGCCTCGGGATCGAAAACAGTCTTGCATCAACACAAACAAAGCGAGCCCTCGGTAATAAGGAGATGTTTATTTTTTCAGAGCAGGTTTTGTTTACGTTTCATCTTTGCTACTAGCGTATTTGGAGCTGTCCTGTGAGTTTGGCGTCATCCTATAGCTACTGTCCATCTGTCGGTGGCTTTCCGATTAGATTTTCATCAAACATTTCTCACACCGACGCAACCCCGTCGCCGCCACGACGGCGGCTCCGAGACCTCCGATCTTAACTCGCAACCGGAGAATTCTTTTTTGTTTTACGAGTTTAGGAACTCTTTCGTCTGCAAAAAGCAAAATCAGCCGGAAAACTGCCCCGTGTTTTTCAATTCCAACCTCCATCCAGAGCATCCATAATTTGTTTGGACGTTTGAAGCGTATGGTTTACGGAGTTTGGCCTGGATCGAAAAAGTCTATAACAATCATCAGAAACTACACGTGATATTTTTGTACACGGAGAGACTTGGAGCAAAACAAAACAAAACACACACACACACAAAAAAAAAAACACCCACACACTACGACTTTCCTCTGTCCAAAACGCTCTTTTTTTAAACGCAGCCACATCCCGAAGGCCGTGTTCTGGCCGCGTGTTTCCTGCAACGTGGCCTGACGCAGGTTTGCTTGTGATACACTGTGTATGTGTGTGTGTGTGTGTGTGTGAGAGAGAGAGAGAGATGCAGGCGTTGTTTGTACAGTTATATCAAAAAACACAGAGAGAGACCCAGAGAGAGAGAGAGAGAGAGAGGGGTTGTGGGAATGAAAGGTCGTGTCTGGTGGAGGGTGTTTCTCCTCCAGTTTCCCTCTTTTCCTGAAAGAGCCCCCTCCCATTGTTTTTTTCCCTGGCAGCTGGACGTACTGTTCCTGCGCGCTTAATATGAGTGTCAGAGCCCTCGCAGAGCCGTTCCCTCCCTTTCCTAAGCGCACTCTGTCTCTCTCTCACACACACACAGACAATTTAGACATCTGCTTGGACTTCAGAGCAAATGGACTGCATTTACAGTAACTCGGTCTACCACAGAAATACGCACGAGGCCGAGTGCAGTGCAGGGTGAAACTGTCCTGCTTTAAAAACTTCAAGCTGTAAAAGATGGGAACATTTTTTTATATTTAATCTCCAAAATTCCCAATTTTAAAAGGTTATGTATATATATATATATATATATAAAGTTAATATAATAAGGCTTCATGTCCTGGAGATGGATTTATTTTCAATGATATCACACCATGAAATGTTTTTTTTATTCCGTACAGAAACTGATTAGCATTTTTATTCATTAAAAATCAACTTTTTATCCTGTTACAGTTCGATTTCATGTTGCGGAGTGCCTGTCAATCAAGTCATAACACCTCAAAAATAAATAATAAATCGGCTCCCTCATCTGCCTTTCCATTAAAGTTATTTACACGAAAGTAAAAAAAAAATAATGATAATAATAATAATAATAATAAACAAACAGCTTGTCATGTAACAAGGAAGTTTAAAAATGTAGCTGTAAATAGATAAAAAGTATGCCGTGTGGTTTGTTAATTCGTTCATCCATTATTAGGGGACGGCCGTGGTCTAAGACGAATTTAAAACGCACCTCAGGACATGCACTTACAGGGGGAGAATCATCTTCAGGGTAGTAACAGTAACTTCATCCCTCCACCCTGCTATTGATTAATTTCCTACAAGGCTGAGGGTGAAAGCGTGGCTTCTCGTGTCAGCTGGCGAAGGAGGAAAGCGGTTTCGCGTCCTTCCTGTTTGCATGTTCAGCGTGTTCCAGCACCTGCAGTGAAACTCTAACACGCTCCTCTCAGCGCTCGGGCTTTGCCTAAAACTCCAGCCAAAAATCGTACAGTGTTAAATTAACCCCTGCAGAGTTTATATACCAGGCCTCGCTGTGTGCAGTTAATTAAACATCGCTGAGCTTCACTGACACGAGTAAACTCCTGTAACACTTCGACCTGTTTAATCCTGAAACTAATGTAATGGACGTTTTTATTCTCTACTTATGAAGCTCTAAACGACATCATGATGTGTTTGTGGCTGGAGAGTAGAGTAGATCATATTACCAGTTGACTTAAATTACATATAAACCTTTTCATCTGAGTCATAACTGGTCATGTGACCTGACCTGTTTACTTCCTCCATAAGTAGGGACTCTTATTCGGACGTCAGCTCTTTCCTTCTAAAGCACTTAAAGTCACAGCTTTACCTCTGACCGTTACAAAGCGCTGACACTGGAGACTCCTTCCCCGAACGTTAAATAAACGTCTCCTTACAAAAGGCTTCACCGCACCGGTGATGATCCGGTACATTTGTCTTAGCTAGACAGCGCGCTATTTTTTCAATCCTTGTATTATTAGTGTTAGAGTGTATCATGCGGGGCGTCTGCTGTCCAAGCCCACCGTGAACGGGCCGTCGCTATGGAAACGATAACGTACAAGGCACAAATCCAAATGCGCACATTTGGACCGATCAGATTCGAGAACTCGACCGTGCTGTGGTGGGTACATGAGCAGATAAACATGTATTATAACACAGACGCAGAATCTCCCGTATTTGATGATCATAAAAACGTACGTGCTTACTGGAAACGTTCTGAAAATGTTGGAGTTCAAACCTTTAAAACGGAATTATTTAAGGCAGTATAATCTTTGCAATATGATGTGACTCCCCAGACTTGATTTGATTATTAATAAGCGTTTTATTCTTCATATGCCGCTCACATTTTCCAATAATTGCTGGTCCCGGTAATTAATGGATTCAAAAACGACAGGTCATCGTTTTGTTTTTGTCTGTTTCTAGTTACATTTAAGATCCTCTGTGAAATACGCTCTCACTTACGTTACGGCGGCCATGAACAGTCGTTCCCTCACCTTTCTCTCTATTGCAAACAGAGAGAAAGAAAGAAAGCAACTCTACAGTCGGAATACTGAACGAAGAGCAGCTTCACGTGCGATACAGAAATCTTTTACTACAGCAACGGAGAGGATAAATAATATTTCTTAATCAATCGAACGCCGAGCCTAGCGACATGAACACTAAATGTAGCCATGAAATGGATCAAACGCATGACAGGCCGTTCGTTAGAAGGAATGTAACACTCCGGGACGTGTCGTTATCGGAAAATAATCAACTTCTTGATGGTGACGGTCGGCAGCTTCATCACACCACCCTGTTGTTGTTTATTTTCCTGTAACAGCATGACTCGGAGTGTTTAAATCGTTCTCTGTGTAGTCGCTGATGTACAGTATGAGGTCACTAGCAGGCCTAGGATCATAATGACTCACAGTCTTTTGTGAGACTGTTCCTTGGAATGACATTTCAATGGAAAGTGCTATTTTGAGCGATTTACCAAACACCGACTACTTCACACCAGATGACAGCTGCACAGCTGGAAATATTAAAATCAGGATGTTGTTCACGTTGATCTGGTGTTTTCAGCAGCGGTCTGGGGTCTGGCGTGTACGTCGTAAGTGTTCAGGACGAGGGAAGATGCAGATTTGTGCACAGAGGGACTCTGTGTCTGAAGGTCAAAGGACTTAGGGGGAGTCTGGGGGAGTCTGAGTCACACACACTTACTGGAAAGCAGTGACTCAGTGTCACCCCCTTCTCCAGGCTTATCCATTGTCAGTGCCACAGATGGGGTAGCGCTCGCAGCTAATGAGCTGCAGGTTTTGTTTGCACTGTTCCGTGGAATTTCCTTGTTGTGCATTTTTGGGATTTTTACATTCTTGTTTGTTTGTGCATGTGTGTGTGTGTGTGTGTATATATAGGAACAATACATCCTATACACCTGAACAAGACGGCACTTGAATAACACTCAGCCGAGACTCGAAACTTAAACCGTGGCTTCAAACGTGACGCGTTCTTCTTAATTCACTGAATAACGCAACTAAACCACGTCTCAGATCCGACTCAAAAGCGTGACTTCCGATACGTTATCGTTTCTATAGCAACGACTTCCACGCGGACTTGTGTCAACAATGAACAGTATCGATTGTCGATACGGTGAAATTTTCTGCGCGGAAACGTTTACTGAGCATTTAAGGAAAGAGTCTCCAGTGTCAGTGCTTTGTAACAGTAGTGGTGTCCCAAGTGACATACTATACACTACAGGATACACTTATACTATGCACTATACACTCTGACGTCTGGTGTACGAACTGTAGAAGGGTAGTATCGTCTCAGATGGCACACTTTCGGTATTGTACTAACCAGGAAGTACATGCTGTTTTTGCACGCACAATTTAAAATCAACATAGTAAGCTGTGGTTGTGGCTGCTGGCAATGTGAACATCTTATTATTTCTTTTCGTTCAGCGTCTGAGCCTGATATAGCTCCTCCCCATCCGTTACGTAAGGAAAGCTGCGACCGTTGAGCGCATGAAGAGCGTCCATGGTTCCACACTTGTGTTTTTTCGGTCGTATGAGCGCATCATCCGGGAACTTGAAGTGCCGAACTTAAAGTGTTTTTTTGGGGTTTTTTTTTTTCTTTCAGTGTGAACACACTAATCGCACTATTTATACTATAAAATGGCGTCGGATAGTGAATAAGTGTTTTTTTTTTTTTTCCCTTTATTCCTCACATTACTCATTTAAAGGCCACCAAAAACTATACTTCTGTAACTGAGTTAGCTGATAGTTACGCAACGTTTTATTTATTTATATATGAAACAAGTCATAATCACACGGACATACATGAGATTGCATCTGAGGGTGGGATCCGGCTGGAGTTCATCCATGAGGACTGTTACTGAGCTCCAGCTCAAACCGGAATCCTCTTATAGCATCATTCAGGTGCCTTCTGGCTGGTGTGGGCGAGTTGTGCATCGTTCAATAACGGCCTCTCAGGGGGAGATTTATTCTTGCGGAGGAGCTGAAGAGGCTCCGGCTCAAAACGCAGTCCACCCACTGACTGTGTCAGCATCGCTTTTCCAAAACGCTCGCTGGTGTTTACATGATTCAGGGTTTATGTAATAAAAACTCCCACTATTCCACAGATATAATGACCACACCTACTGCTGTTGAAAAAAATAAAACATCACGGGTTAAAACGAGGGAGTGTTGATGGTTCTGATGATGATTTTGAGCTTCTCTGCGGAAAGAAAGAAAAAAAAAAGTGCAACCTGGCAGAAAATCTCCTGCCGGTCTATACTGGTTAGCACTGGTCCGAACCAGCACTGCAGAATGGTTTCCATGTACCAGGACCTGATGGTTTTAATCTGTTCTGAACCATTTCTAGTTCAGTTCCAGGTCCAGGAACTGGTCAGTCGGTAATGTGTTATGTCTTACTGGTTTTTGCATTAATATCACAATTAATGGTGTTAATGGTGTTTGACGGTTTATAATGAGATTGGAATGTTGTGTTGTAATGGTGGTTAACGGAATATTTACCTCTATCTATTAACAGTCGGCGCACGGTGGCTTAATGGTTAGCATGTTCGCCTCACACCTCCCCGTGATGTGGGGGGTTTCCTCCGGGTACTCCGGTTTCCTCCCCCAGTCCAAAGACATGCATGGTAGGCTGATGGGCGTGTCCAAAGTGTCTATAGTGTATGAATGGGTGTGTGAATGTGTATGTGATTGTGGATTGGCACCCTGTCCAGGGTGTACCCCGCCTTGCGCCCCATGCTCCCTGGGATAGGCTCCAGGTTCCCCCGTGACCCTTTAGGATAAGCACTATAGAAGATGGATGGCTGGATGGATCTATTAATAGTATAGCATGCAGACCAGAGAAAATTCAGAATGATCAAAGATACTGTACGAACGTGACCGAAGTCCTTTAAGTTCACCATCACACCTCAACCTTCAAATCTTCTAGCATGAGTTTAATCTACCCAGATACTTAGAAATAAACTCAAAATACTTGGCTACGAAACCACAGTAGAAACCTTGAACGGATTCTTTTGCAAAACCAGCGGATATTGAACTTTCATATTTTTAAATATGTACAACAAAAACCATGCTTTTTAACCCCAAAAGGATTTTTATGCTATTAATATCCAAATAAAAAGACCCCATGAACAAAATGCAACCCAATTTTGAGAGGTGCTTCATGTTCTTTACTCATGTATTAAGCCCAGGTCTAGTCTGCGGGGATTTTGGAGCATCCTGTTTACGAGATTAGCGTCAAAGAAAAAACGTGAAGAACAATATCCTTCCCTTATAGCAGTTTAACTGCGATCACTGGACGTAGAGTTGAGTGCAAAGATTTGCATCCTGATGATAGGCGGGTCAGTTATTAGAGAATATTTATATCACATTCAGAAAGAGTGAGGGAAATATATTTTGTCACTATTAATATCTGGTTATACCACAGCACCGTTGATTCTGGATTCTGATTGGTCAGAAGGTGTTGATTCATTTTCTATAAAAGCACAGCTATGACAATAATTCTGGCAGTAATTCAAATCACAAGTTTATATCAAAGCGCTCGCTCTAATACGTTATCGTTTCTATAGTAACGGCTCATTCACAGGGATGTCTGAGACGGATGCTCAACATAATCTATGTTTTCTGAGATGCTCTCTACGGAAGGAGTCTCCAGTGTCAATGCTTTGTAACAGTCTGAGGTAAAGCTGCAGCTGTAAGGGTTCTTCTCTCATGAGAAAGTTCTCAGGACTGTGGAGTTTACGTGTTCCGGTTTTTGCAAGGTTTGTGTGTGTGTGTGTGTGTGTGTGTGTGTGTGTGTGTGTGATTAAATTTAAGAGAGAGAATAAAGAGAGGCTGGTGAAGGAACGGTAACGGAAGCGAGAACAAGAACGAACTTGTTTCATGGATGTTCCACAACACTGACACGCCATTCTTCAATAAATAAAATAATAATAATTTGATAGAATTAAACACTTAGTGACCTTTCGTAACGTTCCTTGCTGAAAAAAATGACAGAAATGCTAATGGTTTCCACTAAAAAATACCGTTACAAACCATCAGCTAACCATTAAAATCATGATCATTACCATTACTGGTCCTTAGTGGTATCCATTAGACATAACATGCCACCAATAGAAGGCAAATCACCAGTAGAGATCCACAGGGACTCTTGGAGTTTCCATAAAAACCATTAAAACCATTATAAATTCTGTGAGGGTCTCTGTAGTTGTTTTTTCAGCAGGACTTGCTCGATCACTCCATCCCGTCGTTGATTATTTCCCTATAACATCACGACACTGACTGTTTTATTGTGTAGCCTACATTTGATCATTTTATGACTTGTCCTAATGCAAGAACGTCTGTGAAACCTTACACATACCGTAATCTACAATAAAAGATCTTACTGCTAAATCTTTGTTGACATTTTGTCCTAAGGGTATCGTTTTTCACACAAAAGTGTTTGTGCGATTGCGTTTACTCTCCCACGGGATTATATATTATATCCTATTATTTTTTTTAGATAAGAACATAAAGGAAACGTTTGTGTTTATATGACTCACTGAACTGATAACTGATTTTAAAAAAAAAAAGCACCTCAGATATGGAAAGTGCTCTCAGTAAACTTGTACACTGTTGTTTGGAAGATGGCTGATTGTTTCCCTAACAACACCATGTTGATGGATTTAAATGAATAACGAATAACGTGTACATGATTATGTTCTACACTCGAATGAGAACGAAATGTCTCATCAAAACAAAACACTTCTTTTTGCGACCTTGTGCGTAAAAACAACAACAACAACAACAACAACAACAACACAACAACAACCTCGCGACAAACTCCCACTCGAGTGTTTTGAACAATGACAGACGTCCTGCGGACCAATCAGATCGCTGGACACGTCCCAGCTTCTCTATTCTCTAAGCTGATTGGTCTGCTTCTGCATGATGGGCGGGACTTTGTTGCCCGGTTTTCCTCTTAATGCTTCCCGCAGTCGCTCTGCTGGACTGAAACTGGATATTTATCCTGCGAAGGTGAGACAATGGAAGTTGAAAAAACACCGGTTTTAACTTTATAAACTCAGAACTTCTGGATATAAAGTCGGGATTTGATTTGTTTCAAGTCGGAGGTTGAAAACAACTCGAAGATTTTGCGAGTTTTAACCGGAGCTGCGTGTATTTTTTGTCTGTTTCGGGTTACTTTTACAGTCAAGGATTTTTCTGTACTTTGCTCTTTTATTTATTTATTTTTTATTATTTTTTTTTTTTTAAGTTTCTAGGTAAGTTTACAGCTTTAATCTCACCTTGGGTTGATATTATACATTTGAAATACTCTACTCATGATATAAAGTTCATTTTAAGAAGTAGTAGTAATAGTAGTACTGGTTATCCTAGGGTCCTTATGCAATGCCATAATGTCGAGTAAAGCACCTTTAACCTAACTCATGTCATCCTGGGGTTTATTGACCATTTTAATATGCTTTATACAACATTCCTAGCTCCTGTATTTTAGTAAACAGTTCTTTGCTTTGATAAGGGGTTCATCCATGGTGTTTTTTTTTTTTTTTGGATTTGTTTTTCTTCTCAAAGCTGTTTTGCTGCAGATGATTTCCAGCCCAGCCGGATGAGTCAGTCATCAGTCAGTCATGATGGGAAATATTTACCCTGGCTTTGTTTTTTAAAACCCGTCCCGTCCCCCTATCCTAAATACCCCTTCGTCCTTTCACACGTCTTTTCTATCAACTTGTTTCGAGATCAGAAAGCAGTGTGGTGGCACCGTGGTGATTGACGTGTGTGCTGTAAGGATACGAGTCGCTCAGCGTCGGTCAGTCCTACCTGGGTAAACCAGGGCAGGTGTATTTTCGAGGTTGTGAAATGGTTTTACTATGTGAAGGCGGTCATGAAGGAGACGGAGATGGTTAATAATCGACAGGGAAGTACTAATAAAGGTGTGCGTCTTGATACTGAATGTAAATGGCAAGCAGTCCACCCTTCCACACACACACACACACACACACCCTTAAGGTCTTCCTACATCGGGAAAAACAACGGGTGATCATCAAGTGTCCTGATTCCGTGAGCCTCTTCCGAGCGTAGCCTCGAATTCTCGTTCTTAACTGACAGGAGCGCAACCCTTCTGGTGTGGTAGCCCGTCCGCCTCGACGCCGTGCGTTCCGAGATGCTTTTCTGCTCACCACGGGTGTAAAGAGTGTTTGACTGAGTTTACCGTCAGCTTCCTGTCAGCTCTAAGAAGTGTTCCTGTTCCTCTCTGTCACGTCAACAACGCGCTTTCACTTTCGGAACTGGGTGTTTTTTTTTTGTCTTTCGCAGCACTCCCTGAAAAATCCCAGGAAATACAACCCACCACAAGAAGTCACCAAAAACAACCCCCACCCCCATTCTGATGTTTGACTTGACACCTGCGTGATTTCACACATGGACAGGTGTACAGGTGTTCCTAATAAAGTGGTGTGTATATCTGAACAGCGACAGCGGTTTGTCGACATTCTTATTTTGTAAATCGTTTCCAGGAAAAAGTTTTTTTGCCAATCAATCAAATGCTCGGTTGGTCCCGCCCATACTTACCTCTCAAAAGTAGCAGCTAGTTAGCATCAAACGTATGTTGTTATTCTCCTTCTTACTCCTTGGAAATTGAATACGTGTGTGTGTGAGTGTGTGTGTGTGTGTGTGTGTGTGTTCATTCCCCAACAACAATCATCTTATCTAGCTACTTAGATTCGGTGTGAGGTCATGCATATCTCGAACACCACTGGCTCGCCGTGTCTGACTTCCTGCTTCGAAAGCGAATACATTGACGTACCGAATCCTTGCTGGGCTTTATTCTAATCCCGTGCCTGCATTAAGAGACGTGCTAGCACGTACAGGAAGCTCAGGCTTTAACACAACCTCAGCATGCTAGAATAGAACGTGTATTGACCGATGTTAATTTGTCCCTCAGGACTCCAGGATGCCCCAGACGACGCCGCTCGCAGCGAAGTTTCCTCAGAACCCGTACGGAGGAGGTCATACTCGCTGCAAACCTGTGGAAGAGAGCTACGGCGGGCTGAGATATCACGACAACAACCTCGTATCCGGATCACTCGAGGCTCTCATACAGCACCTCGTCCCCACTGTGGATTATTCACCTGATGTAAACCTTTATTTCTTTTATACCACAGCAATTTTCCTATGATACAGTTTTCACTTATTAAAGATTTTATCCACCATAGCTACATTTAATATTTGAATATAGTTCCTGTTCCCGTTTATGTCATCGCGGCTATAAACTAAACATAAGGCCAAAAAAACCCCGCATCTTGTCGTTACGGAGAAACCGCGAAAAGCGTGACCTCCTCTGTCCTGAAGATGTCTGCACGCTTAAAGTTACAGCTTTACGTAGCGCTGACACTGGAGACTCCTTCCATCAGCGTTGTACACAAACATTTACTCTCCTTACAGACTGTTTTTTTTAAATCCGCCGCACACGCCCGCTGTGAACGAGCCGTTACTATAGAAACGATATCAGAATGAATATAAACCGTCAGAGCCTCTGTTATCCGCTGAGAACTAATCAACACGTTCTGACCAATCAGAATAGAGAATTCAACAGCGCTGTGGGGTAAGCGGAAAAACTATTTGTTATGATTACGATGCGGTTAAAAATCGGTTCTTAATGCTTATATATTCTAACAAATTTATGTCTTACGGTAATTTATTTATTTTTTTTTACAGCGTGATCATGAAAGCATGAACGAACTTTTCGAAACGGTTTCAAATATCATTATTACGCCGAAAAACAAGTCACTGATTGGACAGGGAAATCCGTTTTTATTTTTGTTTGTTGATATATATATATATATATATATTTTTTTTATTATTTACCTTGTTTTCATTATTGATTACAAAGCATTGATTTTTTTTTTTTAATAGTTTTTGCTACTTTACCTTTTATTAGTGTATTGTAGTGCTTAACATATTTATAGTTAAGCACAGTTACGATTTCAGGTTGTTGTTGTTGTTGTTGTTGTTGTTGTTGTTGCTATCTTTAACCTTACGTGTTTAACACGTTGCACAATTCTTGCCGTATTTCAGAGGTCGTACATCTTCACCTTCCTGCTGAATTCCCGTCTCTTCCTGCATCCGTTCGAGCTCATGTCCAGAGTGTGTTACTTGTGTGTGGAGCACCACCGAGTCGGCGACCCTCAGGTCGATAAGGTAAAAAATATCGCGCGCTCGCGCTATCCACAACAAGCCGCTATCGGTGTTATTACATAAATATAACCGGTGCATAAATATGCGCATGTTTATTTCCACACTCTTCCACTGACGAATGTGCCCGTGAGAATTTCTGTTGAAATCATCATCGATATAATAATTATTATAGTAATATTTTGAGCGTAATTTGATGGCAATTATATATAATATCGACCTCGATCTAACTGCAGATTCATTCGAAAGAAATGAGGGAAATTTCTGTTCATGAAGCATTAAATATTGTGAATAATATCCAGAAATGACGTTATTAAACTAGATTGTCTAATATTTTAATATTCAGATTGTATGAAAAAGCGTTCCTGGACACAAACCCTTGATTTACGTACACACTAAAGACGGCGTGAAATGTAAAGCGTGTTTCCGAGTGGTAACGGCATAATTATGTGGGCGGGGCTTTGGCTTTGTTTGTCAGAATTTGATTGGCTTACGGCTTATAATAACAACTAAAAAAATATAGTATATTTATATAATAATGGAAAAAAAAAATATATATTTTCTCGGACATTCCAAAGCATTAATCGTAGCTATAAATGGATAAAAAGTATTATGCGTTGTCCGTTAAATAAAAACTAAAAAAACCGTAATCACTGGCAGTTTTCCCATTGTTGGGAGGTATAAGAGGAATAAAGCTAATCTAACGCCACTTTATAACACATTTCAGGGGTGTGTTTTTTTTTGTTGTTGTTGTTGTTTTTTTAAACTTTCTTTTCTATGTTCTGTTTATAAAACCACTTCCTGTTTTGCTCGTAACAGAAACGGATCCGTGACATCGCGCCGAAGATCGTGCAGCTTCTCACCGAGTGGACGGAGACGTTTCCGTACGACTTCCGGGACGAGCGCATGATGCGCAGCCTGAAAGAGATGACGCACCGGCTGGCGTTCGGGGATGAGGTCAGCACCGCCTCTTTCATTTCTAAAACTTCTAAAGATGATGTCATCATTGCAGGAGAATGATGACATCGTTGCCTTTTTAAGCAGACGTGAAATCCAGCACTCTCTCTTTCTTTCTTTCTTTCTTTCTTTCTTTCTAAGACTGTTGCTTAGCAACGCAGCCAGTCAGACGTCTGTGTTCTCGTGCGTTAGACTCGAGAGGACAGCGGTTTTATCTGAGAGCGAACGAGACGCACGAACAGTGGTGTGAAGAGATGACGCTGGTGCTGGTGGACACGAGGGTTTGGTCGCATGCGAGCTGGGGGATAAAACGCAGGAAACGTTTCGGAAGTGTAATGTTGTAAGGGTGGGCGGTACGGCAAAAATATCAAATATATCGCGGTATTTTCCCGATACGAAAAATGTTCTCGTACGTTATCGTTTCTATAGTAACCGTTGATGTGGTGAAGTTTTCTACAAGGAGAATAAAGGTTTATTTTACATTTAACGCCTCTAACATGGCAAGCAGCTTTTTGTTTTTGTTTGTTTATAAACATCGAGAGAGAGAATGAAGAGATGCTGGTGAGGGAACGAGCGTTTATAGCTGCTATAACGTAAGCGAGAACAGGAACTGACGCGTCTTACGGACGTTCTGTAACATTAAATGTAGCTCTAAACAGAAAATTGTCATTGTTGCAGAACTGCCGCGGTATAAGAGGAATAAAATACCTCGGGACGTGGCGTTAAAGGGAAATGATCGGCGTTAGGGTGCTAACGATTATTTTCCTGTAACAGTCAGGCCCCAGGTGTTTTATTTCGTACTCCTGTCATATCAGAACTCTCGGATCAAGCGTCCTCACTCACATAAATGAAGCTCCTCACTTCGATGTCGCTCCCGATGTTTCGTAGTTGTCTCGGAGAGCGATGCAGCGTCTGATCCAGCGACTCCTGCGCAAACTCACCATCCTGGGACAGTACGAGGAGTCTCTGGTGACGTCCAGCACGGCGGTCACGGCGTCATCGGCGACGGCGGCGGAGAAACCGTCCGCTCTGAAGGCGAAGCAGCACGTGCGGAGGGAGGAGTGTATTCTGAACGTGTGCGACGACCCGTTCATCCTCGCTCAGCAGCTCACGCATATCGAGATGGTGAGTGTGTGTGTGTGTGTGTGTGTGTGGGGGGGGGGGGGGGGTGTATTCACATAGTGTCAGATACTGATACTCATGCAGGTATTATGGGATGGCATGCTAACGTTCGCTTAATATTGATGCAAACCTGCATAATCGAGCTATACTATACAGCGGTAACACTAACGGGACAAAATCTACATTGCGCTGTAAAAAGGTTTACAAAGTTACTATAGAAACCGTAGCGTATTAGAAGATAACAAAGATTTGCGACTTTCTGACCAATCAGAACGAAGGATTCTGATGGTTCTGTTGTGTTTGGCGTACAGGAGAGACTGGGATACATCGGCCCCGAGGAGTTCGTCCAGGCATTCGTTCAGAAAAGACCTGCTGATAACCATAAGGTGAGGGGTTTTTTTTTTTTTTTCCCTCTCCGCACATGGATTCAGTAAAAAACAACAACAAAACAAACCTCTAAACGAGCGCGAGTGACTCAGCGAGTCTTTAACGATCTCGGCGTGACTTTTTAGATCAGGTGACTCGGCTCCAGAAGGAGCGAAAACAAGGGGCGTAAACAACAAATTAACGTAGTTGTTTAGGTTATTTAATCAGAGGTGCGTCATTATGGGAATTTTGGATGCGTGCAGATTTGTGTGTGAAACATTTGTCATGCGGATATTAAATAGAAACCTCCGGAGTACATTCTTAGCTTAACTCTATCCACCTGGGGTTTCTTTATAAATCTCGGTATAACCTTTTTCTTTTTTTTTTTTTTAGTTTTGCGGATAAACAAGTTATCTGGAATCAAATTAACGATGTCCGCCAAGTCGCGACCGCATCCGAGTGAAAATGACGGAGATATCACTTTACTGCGTAGTGATGCGAGTCGGATGATAATTTTATGTGTTTGTATTTCATTTTCTTTCTTCTGTTCAGTATTTATTTATTTATTTATTTATTCGATCGATTCGTCCCTTCGTTTTAGACAGTGTCTCCTGACGTGATTGTGATATTACTGTGAAACAAACTGAAATTGTTGTTTGTTTGTTTGTTTATTTTTTCCCCCCCTCCTCCCCCAGAGTTTTTTCAGCAAAAGGAGAGTCAGTAATCTTGAAGCCTACGTTGAGTGGTTTAACCGGCTGAGTTACCTGGTGGCCACAGAAATCTGCTTGGTGAGCATTTTTGTGTGAAAAACATCACGAATAAGACGTGGTGTTAATCTGGTTTTCGCCGAAATGAGTTCACGGCATCATTTCTCAGAAATCTCCACCTCCTTTTTTTTGTCTCCGCTGTTATTGACGCTGTGGCGCCCCCTGCTGTGTGTGTGTGTATATATGCGCGTGTGCATGGTTTAGCCAGTGAAGAAGAAGCACCGAGCTCGAGTGTTGGAGTTTTTCATCGACGTGGCTCGGGAATGCTTCAACATCGGCAACTTTAACTCCTTAATGGCTATAATCAGTGAGTGATGCTATATTACGTTATTCTTTTGAAGCTTATAAACATGCAATAAAACCTGTGTAAAAAAAAAAAACTATATTCGACTGGATTTATTCTCACAGCCGGGATGAACGTGAGTCCCGTGTCCAGGCTGAAGAAAACCTGGGGCAAAGTCAACATGGACAAGTTCGAGATCCTGGAGGTGAGACGCCATTTTGTGTTCTGAATTGCAAGTACAGATTGGATCATTGTTGTTGTTGTTGTTGTTGTTGTTGTTTTTTTATTAATCTTACATTTGGTGTGTTTTTGTTATTGTAGCATCAAATGGATCCGTCCAACAACTTCTACAGCTACCGTACTGCACTGCGAGGAGCCACTCAGAGGTCAGCTACGGCTCACACCGCCAGAGAAAAGGTAGGGTTACTCATTAAACAGGGTTTAACTAATACACACACACACACACACACACACACTCAGGATTACTAGTGGAGTTTCGGGGACAGGTTTCGAAATGAGGAATACTGCAGAGGTGTTTCAATGGGAATGGCATTTAGGGCTGGGCGATATTATGATATAATATCAATATTGTGATAAATGATGTCATTGTGGATGTCGTGATTTTTTTTTTTTCTTCCACCTTTCAGTGTTAAATATTTGTTTAATGAATAAAAAGGTGCGTTTTTTTTTTT
Source organism: Ictalurus punctatus (assembly GCF_001660625.3). Classification (NCBI taxonomy): domain Eukaryota; kingdom Metazoa; phylum Chordata; class Actinopteri; order Siluriformes; family Ictaluridae; genus Ictalurus; species Ictalurus punctatus. Next base: position 25,634,470 of record NC_030431.2, read on the forward strand.
TTTTTTTAATATAAAAGGGAAGCACTACCGTATCGCTGAGGGTGGTGACGGATGCAAGTGCCGTTCAAAGCTTTATTTAAAGAGACAGGCAGACAAAATCCAAATCAATATGCAAAAAACAGTCGAGAACAGGCGTGGGTCGGGGGATGTACAGACGGACGTAAACCGGGCGTAGACGAGGAAACGGGGGCAGGATCAAAAACATGAAGTGAGGAACCAAGATCAAAGGCTTGGTATGGCTCAGGCGGCAAATACTGAAGTTCGATACGTCACGACGTGACGATGAAACATCACCACCGGGAATCACCGGGAATAACGCAGAACGGCTGAGACACAAGGGACAAGCAGTAACGTTACAAGGGCGGTGACGGGACAGGAACCAAAACAAAACACACGTCAAAACGAAACAAAGCGAAAACTCAGAAATGCACGCTGTGGCGCTACGGGCCGGTGAGCGCGCTGCTCGCTCAGCGAGGGGAAATCTCTGACAAGATTTCAATTTTCGTTTATCATACAAATGCCTCTATTAATTACGTATAATAATAATAATAATAATAATAATAATAATGAGACCAGCCGAGATTAGCCAAGAACGAGTCACAACCGAGTCTTAAGGGGGTCAAGGCCAAGTCAGTACTGAGTCCAAATTAAAGTAAGATTGAGTTGAGATCGCGACAGGAAGCACTGAATCCTTTTTTGGGTCCAAGCGTTTACTCTCCGTTCTCCTGCGCACTTTTGGAACGTCCAAAAGCACCGAGATAAATAATAGAGGCACTATAGCACCACGACACCGTCTTCGCTACTGAATAAAATCAACGAAAGCGCTGTTTTGCGTACCAGTCTTCTGGATTTTCTCGAAATTCTAAACACTTTTGAAGGTAAGGACAGAGTTTTCGATTTTACGGTTCAGCTATGAATCCAGATGGTCAGAGATGTTTTGGCTCTCACATGCCATCTAGTGGGCGTTGCTTTAAATACTCGAGATGTACATGAGATGGACAATGCTGCTCGTGTTGCCGCCTAGCTGGCTTTATTCGTTGGCGTTCCCGTCGATTAGGTTGTTTTTTTAAAGTGAGAAAAGACGACACAAATATTATTTATTACAAACTTCTGGTCAGGACCATGACCATATTTACCAAGACCAGTACTCGGTTAATATTGCGAATAAGTGTTGAAGCATGTATCTTAATCTACTTCCTGTCATCTCTCGCTCTCTCTCTTTTTTTTTTTTTTTTTTTTACATTTTCAGATCGTTATTCCATTCTTCAGCTTGTTCATTAAGGACCTCTACTTCCTTAACGAGGGCTGCGCCAGTCGACTGCCCAATGGGCACATCAACTTTGAGGTGAGTCCACAAATCCTTTATATAATAATTTTTTTTTTTTTTTTTAAATAATTGTTTTATTGTCTGATTTGAGCAGTTCATGACCTGTTTTAATTTTCTTTGACAGAAATTCTGGGAGCTGGCCAAGCAAGTGAGTGAGTTTCTGGCATGGAGGCAGGTGATCTGTCCGTTTGAGAGAGACAGGAAAACTCTGCAGTACCTCATCAGCGTGACCGTCTTCACAGAAGACGGTGAGAGTTCCAGAGATAAAGAAGGAAAGAGTAAAGCACTCTGTGTGTCATCAACAAAAGAAAAAAATGATGATGAAGCGCTGTTACTCTCCCTACCACGCAGCTGATTGTATTTTCTTATAACAGCACGTCTTCCGTACTGTTTTATTCTTCTCATACAACAAATTTTTTAAATATTTTGTTGTAGAACGTCCACCGTACAGGTCCCCGTGAATGCGCTGTTACTATAGAAACGATAACGTATTCGAATGAGCGCGTTAACGTAACGATTCTGACCGTTCCAGAGCTCCAGTTGGCCTCTTACGAGAGTGAAGGACCAGAGAACAACCGGGAGAGAGATACACGCCGCTCCCTCAGGTGAGGACTCTCGTACCTTTTAAAAACTTTTTTAAAAAATTAAAAAAGAGGCATAGCTCTGTCTTGATGGCAGATTACTTCTGATTTGGGTAGGAGGCGTGGCTTAAATCTTAAAGGTGGAAATGTTTGCTATCGTTATTAAATACAGAAGTATTTCATGTGCAAGTGGTGTTACGAAGACTACTGAGTACAATGCTAAACTGCTGGCCATGATCTTTCATTATTTGTTAGCTACGTTAGCCTCTGAACGTCGTCCTGATTGATTTCGTTTTGGTGTAAAAAGAACTTTCGCTGGATATCGATGTGTTTGGTCTGTGTTGCAGATCGTCTCTCAGCAGGATGTAGATGCCGATTTCTGGGAGCGTCGGAAGAGCCGGTCCTGACCGAAATGAAATAAAGTGAAACACTGCTCAAAGCGTTTTTGTTTATATGAAAAAAATATATTCATATCATTATTTTCCGCCTCTGCTGAATAATGAGACCGGATTCTCATCACAGCGTCATCTCCGTATTAGAGAAGCATATTCATCTCATCTCATGTACCTCATGTTAAGCAGTTTGTGTAAGCTTAGTGAAGTGTTATAAGCGTTGTAATCTTCTGGATAAACGAAGAGCCCGTCGCTGGCTGACCTCTTCTGTTACACCGTGTAAGCTGTAAAATCTATTCCTATGTTTTGTGTGTATGTTTTGTATGCCATTTTAAATGTTTTGGGGGGGGGGGGGGGGGTTTGTATGGATTTGGTGGCCTCGTGTATATAAACTGAACGTTGCTTTATAAAGAAAATCTAAACATATAATTGTGCATCAGAAGTCGATTTTTTTCAGTGATTTAAATGAAGGTATTTACTTTGTGAAAGGTGACGTTTCGGTTGTGTGTCTAAGTGTAGATACAGTAGTACCTGATGGAGTGATCTGAAATATTGCCATGTAATGGGTATTGCTAGGTCTAGTTGATTTATTTCAGGAAATTAGCCCCACCCATTTTACTTAAGTCAACTGTGTAAACCTTTGAAGATATTTTAGGAATGTCCCAAAACAGGTCTTAGGCTAAATCATTCAGCTAACTCTGATCAGTCATTCGATTTAGATCATCTTTTAAAGGATACCCAATGTGTGTGATGTCATTCGGTCTTGTTTGTCAGTTAGCTACTGGCTGGCTCGCTATTTTTATTTTATAGGCACTGCTTGGCCCACTGTTTCGCTGGGCTTGGCTGGGTCAACATTTTTACAGTCCTGTCTGGGTTGCCATTTTGAAGGCCATGACTGACCAGCTAATTATGCAGACCCTGGCTGGCTCACCATTTCCTAACTGGCTTACCATTTTTTTTTTTTATAGGTCATGTCTGGCTTGCCATTTCTTTTACAGTCCCTGGCTGAATCACTGCTGAATCACTGAATCAATGTCCTAACTGGCTTGCCATTGCCATTTTGTTCAGGCTCTGTCTTGCTTGCATTTTTTTTTTTTACAGGCTCTGACTGGCTCACCATTTTTTTCATCCCCTATCTCTCTTGCCATTTTTGAAATTTTTTTGCATATCCTGGCTGGCTCACCAGTTTTTGCAGTTCATGGCTGGTTTACCATTTTCCCCAGACTCTGACTACCTTGCCATTTTTCCAGGACCTACTTGGCTTGCTATTTTCAGGTCCTGGCTGGCTCGCCAATTACTAGATTATTAGATCATAATGCATAAAATCTACTTCCATAGATTACCAGAAGGTACACAAATGGCATAGATTTACACAGGATGGACTCAAATTCAAGTCCAGAACCAGGTCAGGAACAGGGTTGTCATGGCAATGTGTTCAGTGGTACCAAGAATGTCCGTGCTCATTGATCATTCTGGTCACGCTGCTGTCACCACGTCAGTCTTTTCACTGATCCATCTTGGACTCTTGTGGGAATGTGAAAAGAGAATTAACACCACAAAGAGAATCCGTCTTTCACGTCCACCTGTTTTAGATTGTAAAGAGTGTTTCATTTGAGCAGTGCTGCACTTGTTTTTGGACTAGTTTTTTTTTGGGCTTTTCTTTAACTGCCTGCCATGTGCTGAAACTCAAAGTGGAATTCAAACAAAAATGTCTGTCAGCAGAAATACAGACATAACAATCTTGTAGGTGTTGTATAAAGATACTTTAAGGATACAAAATGCGTAAATTCAAACCTTTATGATAAAGAATGAACACCAGCACCAATTCCTGAGCAGTTCTAGATCTTAGTATGACCTTGGATTGACGGTATCAAAGATAAAGCGTAGGTGCACATCCAGAACAGAATGAACTGTTCAGCTCACTTTCCTCAGTTTCCCCCCTTTTTTAAATCGAGGACACGTTTGCACATGCTTGACGAAGCCAAGTTTTTTTTTTCTTCCTTTCTCACTCCTCTCTTGTGTTGTGCTGAGTCGACTGAAATCCTTAAAGCGTGCTTGAACACAAAAACCTGATTTTTAAGCATTTAACTACATTTAGACGCTCACTGGATGCATTTAGTTGTTTGGGTCAAATATTTTATCATAGTAGTAAATTTTACTACATTTACTAAATGTACAGTTTCCTTTTAAAACAAAGAATTTCTCAAAACTTCTTTATAAAAGTCTATAAAAACTGGTTCGGGGGTGGGGCTTCATATGGCTTTGTGATATCACGAAGTAAATAGCATTGGACCAATCATGTAACAGAGTAGAGGGTTGTATTTTTTTGCTACCCGGAAACTGTGAACCTGTGTGCTGGGCTAGCTATCCGATTAACTTAGCTAATGTTAATCTGTATTTTGACATACAGACGCTGTTCTATAAATAAATCTATAAAAATCCAATTTTTGTCGACTTGTGATTAATACACAGTTAATCTCGGTCGTTTACTAGCAGCCGAATGGTTTGTTTTTGTTATTGGAAAAATCCACCCTGAACGACTTGCATATTAATAATAATTATAATCAATGTGTCATCATCAATTGTACAAAAGATTTATTTTTTGTACAAAACATCTCACACTTCTGACAGGAATAACGTAGGTACCCCACCAACCAACAAATTAGCAGCAGAATCACACAGAAACACAGCAGAAATATTTCAATAGAAGCATATTTAATGTGTTTCAGGGTGAAGTTTAAGTTTAACGTTACTGATATGGGACTATTTGAGAAAGAGGAGTGCATATTCATAACCCCTGGCCCTTTTTGTGTTATTATTAAGAGAAACTGTGGAAACGTCGACAGATTTCAAGCTAAACGCTTAGCAGTACGGCAGAGGGCGCTGTTTTCACGCATGCGCAGTGCGTCCATGGGTGCCCTCGTACATTTGTAAGCGCTCGCCGCTCTCGTGGTTTCACACACACACACACACGCACACAGAAATCACGGCTGGGTGGATCTCAGGCCTCCACGGTCGGACTCAGAAAACCAGAATGGATTAAAGGATTCATGCTTGAGAGATTTTTCTGACTCTTTTTTTACTTTAAAAACATATATATATTTATATGTTTCTATATTTGTTTATTAATGTAACTATGCCAGCCGGGTTAGTATGGAAGCGCGCGCTGTTGGAGCGTAGCTCGGTGCAGTTCTGACGTTATTACTGAGTTCGGAGAGAGCATGTGGTTTATTGCGACGAGCTGTTTAGTGCCATAGTGTTCTTCTTCCGGCTTTTTTTTGTTGTTGTTGTTGTTTTTTTTTTAAATAACTCCGTTGCAAAGTGCACGTGCACGTCCGGTGTGTCCCGGTCGGAGAAATGCGCGCGCACGCGGACGCGGCCGCGGTTCGGTTCCTCCGCCTGTGCGCGCTCGCCGTGTGTGTGTGTGTGTGTACAGGAGAGGACGGGTCCTGCCATGGAGCCTTTGATCTATACTTTGTGCTGGACAGGTGAGTTCAACCACGCCCACCTCACAATAATAATCATTATTATTATTATAATACAATATTTACATAGACAATTGATACATTTTCTGTAATACAAATAATATTATCCCTACCACCACTTATAATAATAATAATAATAATAATAATAATAAAAAATAATAATAATATTAAACTGATTAACATTCAGATCTATGCTGCGTCAATTATTTTTGTAATATATTTATGCATATTACAATTCAAATGATAATGAAATATGATAATGAAATATGTTTATTACATTTGTTAAGTGATAATAATAATAGCAATAATATTAAATACGACTACTATTATTACTACTACTATTACTACTACTACTACTAATAATAATAATAATAATAATTATTATTATTATTATTATAACTTTAGTTAAATTATTAACTTATTTAAACTTTTTATGGGTAATTTATTGTTATTAATAATAATAAGAAGAAGAATACTTATCATGATTATTATTGTTTCATTTAGTGTCATAATTATTATTGTTCTTCTTCTTAATAATAATAATAATAATAATATTAATATTAAATACAGGTTGAATATTGGTTAAAATTGGACACGTAAGCTCTGTACTCCAGTGATTGAAATTTCTTACTGTTTTAAGCATTAATTGAAAAAAAGAAGATTGTATTCTTTAAAAAAAAAAAAAAAAACCAATTTCCCACCTGTGTTGCATAAATTATTTTAATATTTACCCATATTATAAGCCAAATGATAATGACGTGTTAATGTGTTTCTTCTTCTTCAAATAATAATGATAATAATAATAATAATAATAATAATAATAATAATAATATTTTAATAGTAGTTATTATAATAGTATTATTAATATAATAGAATAATAGTATTATTATTATTATTATTATTATTATTATAAAATATAAATAAAGGGTGAATACTGCACTCTTTAACTGGGATAAAAACACCCCAGATTGGGTTAGTTTTAGACCAACGGCTGGGTAAATATCGTACAGAACACATTTTGGGTTAAACTAACCCGTCACGTCGGGGTGTTAATTTTAACCCAGCAAACGGGTTGTTTTTCAACCCAAAGGACGGTTTCATTTTTACAAAAACTCTGGGTTAATTTTATTTCATAAACAGGTGAATATTTTCAGGGGTATTTTTACCCTTTGGAAATGTCAAATATACCTCATTATAAACAAATACGTCGACATGGCGTCTCCTTTATTTATACACGAGAAGGTGTTCAGAAGTGTGTTGCCAGAGCTGCTAAAGTGGGGTTTATTTAACGTTGTGTAAACTGGACTGGTATCACACAGTTTTGCTTTTTTCTAGTGTTCAGTAACGGTTTTATGGGTAAATATATTGATACGATTCCTGTTTCTCCAAATAAATCTAATCCAACCCAGCTCTTGAGTTGCAAAAAAACTACCCAAAAACTACCCAAGACTGAGAGAATGACCCAGTGAAATGACCCAAAAGGTTCAATCCAGTGTTTGGGTAGAAAAACTAACCCAGCATTCTTTAGCGTGTGGATAAGATCAGAAGCGATATACTCCAGTGACTGAAATTCCTTACCGAGATAATCCTTGGCAAGTTTTTAAGTTTCTTTTCATTATTTAACTGTGTAACTATAAATGATATGTTTTTATATTTATGCATATTACAAGCCCAACTGAAATTGACGTATGGGTTTGAATAGTGTTAGGGAGATCTGTGTCCTGTTAGAGTAATAGAAGAATTAAGAGTTAATAGTGATAGTGTTATGAATTGTATTATTGTTTGGTGTATCCAGGGGCCGTGTGGTTTAAGGTTGACGTGTTAGTGTTATTAAACAGATGGGGCATGTGGTATTTCAGGCTCGTCAGTGTGCTGCTTTAAACAGATGCTTATCAGGGTGTGGAGAGTCCAGGAGGAGTTTGGGTTCCTCATATAACAGTGTGGTATGATGAGATTATGAGTGGCTGCTCCATCCTTCCTTCTCCATCCTCCTCCATACTGTACACATCCTCCTGTCCATCCTCCTCCATACTGTACACATCCTCCTGCTCCATCCTCCACCATACTGTACACATCCTCCTGTCCATCCTCCTCCATACTGTACACATCCTCCTGTCCATCCTCCTCCATACTGTACACATCCTCCTGTCCATCCTCCTCCATACTGTACACATCCTCCTGTCCATCCTCCTCCATACTGTACACATCCTCCTGTCCATCCTCCTCCATACTGTACACATCCTCCTGTCCATCCTCCTCCATACTGTACACATCCTCCTGTCCATCCTCCTCCATACTGTACACATCCTCCTGCTCCATCCTCCTCCATACTGTACACATCCTCCTGCTCCATCCTCCTCCATACTGTACACATCCTCCTGCTCCATCCTCCTCCACACTGTACACATCCTCCTGTCCATCCTCCTCCATACTGTACACATCCTCCTGTCCATCCTCCTCCATACTGTACACATCCTCCTGCTCCATCCTCCTCCACACTGTACACATCCTCCTGTCCATCCTCCTCCATACTGTACACATCCTCCTGTCTCACTATTCGTCCGTCTCTTGTTCACTACATATCTGCATGTCTCTGTCTATCTCTGTCTCACTAACTGTCTGTCTGTCTCACTCTTTCTGTTGAACTCTGTCTTACAACTTCCTGTCTCTCCCTGTCTCTCTGTATCTGTCTTACTACCTGTCTGTCTCTCTCTTGGGGTCTCTCTCCTTACCCATCTCACTCTTTGTCTCACTTTCTCCCTCTCTGTTTATCTCTACTCTGCTCTCTCAGTAAACGTCTCTCTGTCTTGTTCTGCCCTTTTCTCTTTAAAAAAAAAAACTTTTTCCTTTATTCTCTCTCTCTCTCTCTCTCGCTCTCTCTCTCTCACACACACTCACACACACACACATACACACACACTCTCTTTCTGTCAGGCATGTTTTCTTCGTCTCCATCTCTGTCTTATTCTTTATCTCTCTTTGTCTCTGAAGCAATTTAGGAGGCAGTGAGCCCTCTAACTATCCAAAGAATCTTCAAGGACCTTTTCTTCCCTTGTGTCATGTTTCTCTCTTTCTCTTCATCGATGTCACGCAGATTCTCTCTCTTTTTCCTTTTCCTGCTCTCTCTCTCACACACACACTCGTCTCTATATATCTATTTCACATTTCTTTTGTTGAGGCTCGGGCCTCCTGTAGCCTCCTGATGCATTCTGGGGCCCTTTTATGGACCTGTTTACTTCCCAGTCCAAACACAGTGTGTGTGTGTGTGTGTGTGTGTGTGTGGTTCCAGGTCCGGCAGCGTGTCCACCAACTGGCGGGAGATATATGAATTTGTGGAGCAGCTAACCAATCGCTTTGTAAGGTAAGAAGGCTCAGAGCCTCACTGCTTTCTTTTTTTTTCCAGAGAGTTCTCTTTAATGAAAACAGACCAGAGCTTCAGAGCCACGGAGCAAAAACCACACCGAGAACATGTGCGCACTAAATATACGCCTAATCACGGATTACTATGTTTAACATCAGACGTTTTATGGTGTGTGTGTGTGTGTGTGTGTGTGTGTGTGCAGACTCTACGTGAAGCCTTCAACCCCACATGACCGCAGTAGCCATTCATCCGGCTTCAGTGCACGCTAGCGTATTGTTATAGTTATGAATATGATCTGTATACACGCTGCAGGGTGGAGGTCAGTCCGAGTTCAACGCCGATGTGTGTATCCTCTCTAATGTCCACGTGGTTTTATTTCGCAGCCCGAAGATGAGGGTTTCGTTTATCGTGTTCTCCTCGAGCGCAGAAGTCATTCTCGCCCTCACCGGAGACAGGTGTGTGTTCACACTCGCACACACGCTCACACTGTGCTTCATTTAGCAGTCTTATTAATAAAGTTACACAACTTTGTTTGCACTTAGCCACGCCCACAAAGCTCCATAAAAGGCAAAGCTCACAGAGATATACTTTTCGTCAACTATATATATATATATATATATATATATATATATATATATATATATATATAATATATATTTCTTATGTACATAAAAACGCTCCAGTGAACGATTTATAACGGTTTTTATAAATGAGGCTCATTTATCTTTTATGAAATAAGCAACAGTGGTACATATTTGCTGGTAATCTATTTACAGGCTCACTTTATTTAGTTTTTGCGGAGCTTTGACGCTTTACCAGACTTGCACCATTACTTTGCTGCTGTATGCTCCGCCTCCTCTCTATTTCTATTGGCTGCTGTGCTTTATCAATCGTTTAGGCCCCTTTTTAGGCCTGCTCTGATTGGCTGCCGGCAGCAATGAAACAATCAACATTTCAGAAGTATTAACTAATAATCAATTAATAAAAATGAAATTAGATTCTCACCAAAATCGAATCTATATATTCGGAAAATGTGTGCCTGTTTACTAATATATATATATATATATTTATTTATTTTTATTTTTATTTTTTTTTAAAAACAGTGATGTTTTTTTTTTTTACTATTTAATTAATTTTATTATATTTATGTGTAGTATTTGTCATAGATTATGATGATGCTTATTACTGTTATTTTATTTGTTTAAACAAGGAGGCTGTGAAATTTTTAAAGGTGCAATTTGTCATTTAAAATAAAAGGTTTTCTCCTATAATAATCATATAACTTTTAATTCATAAATATTCATTTAATCAAGTCATTCGCATTTTGCCAAGTGATGTATCTGGCTAGTTTCTTCATTTCAGGCTTCCGTTTTCTGTTTTTTTTGTTTTTTTTTTCTGGCCCTGAAATTAGCCCTGTTCCCATGTTTAGCTCCGCCTAGTTTCCTTTAAAAGGGCACCTTTTGAGGCAAGTAATACATGTGTAGTTTTGGCAACGCGGGTAAGGTTTTGCAAAGCAGAAAGCGGCGACGCTGATCGTGAGATAAACCCTGATACGAGGTTATATCTTTATTTTCCGCTCCTGCGCTGAGGCTCGCTCGGGCTGCAGTCCAAACTCCGTTGGCTGGTGGACGAAAGGTTGGTGTAATTGCATCCCGTGTAGTCGTTCAGCGCGTTTTTAAGAGGAACACAGTGTGTACAGGCGCTTGTTCCGCTCCTGCACGGCGAAAACGCTTGATCTCATTGTAAAGATAAAGCACGACACGTGTTTCCTCAGCAAAACCCACGTGTCTTTGCAACTAACACAAGTCACGTGACGCTTCTTGTGTCTGTCCTCGCAGGACTGCTATAGACAGAGGTTTGGAGCTGTTGAGTAAAATCAGACCTGCTGGTGACACCTACATGCACGAGGGACTGAAAGCGGTAAGGCTGGATTCCGGATCGTGATTGGTCAGATGTCCGGTGTTGATTCGTTTCCTACAAGTAGTGCAGGTTTATATTAATGCACTCAATTATTTGTAGTAATTATTGTTTCTATAGTAACAAACTCATTCACTGGGACTTCCCACATAAACAGACTTTATGGTAATGGTAAATTTCCTGTAATTTATGTAGCATTTATAGAAGGAGTCTCTCTTTTTTTTTTTTTTTTTTTGGTCATACTAACTTTAAAAGTGTCAGGTGAGGGAACGACTCATAGCTATAGCTGCTATAGCATAAGTGAGAACAGGAACTAACTTGCTTCAAGGGTGTTCCACAACATAAACACGTCTATTAAGAAATAAAATCATACAGTAAATAATGTAATCACTGGCAAATCGCTGTGGTATAAGAGGAATAAAACACACCAGGATGCGATGTTACGGGTCAGTAGTGACGTTTGATTTCATTATTGTTTTCCTGTAACAGTACTCGCCGAGTGCATGCTTGTACTTGGAGTGTGTTCACGCTCTCAGTGTGGATGTGTTCAGGTTATAGAGCAGATGGAAGCTCAGAGCGCGAGAGCATCGAGCATCGTTATCGCACTGACTGATGGGAAACTGGGCATCTACCCACATGAGCTCGCAGTGCAGCAGGTGAGCGTTTAGTTCAAAAAATGATTTTACAAGCCCCGAATTTCCCACGCGAGTGTCTGTTTTGTGAAGGTTAAGTGAGTGAACTCTGTAATTGGCTCAGTGAGGAAAGCTGAAGAGGCGTTTCCGTGATGCTGTGCGAGCTGGTATAGTTTATGGGTCGTAATCAGAGTCGGGTTAAAGTGCGTAGTGAGGATTTAGTACAGAAACGAGCTACGTAGCTACGGCGCTATTCGGGACGTTACGTAAGAATGCAGGGTGGAGTTTGAGCGAAACAAGACGTGCGTCTCAGTCTCAGTTACGATTTCGCAATTCTGACCTTTAAACTTTAAGTCAGGAGCAGTATCAAGTCCAGCGCCACTCTCTGGCAGTTTGATGTAACTACAATGCGTCACTCTGAAATGTACTGTTTCGGCTGTAACGCTCAAAAACCGTATGAAATGCCATTCGAGGATAATATAAAACGCATAAATACGACTGTATTCATGAATTAATTATATATCGTTAATAATATCTCCATTTTAAAGTCTACAGTTCTTAATCAGAGACGTTCTTTATCTCGAGGTGTGGATAAAACGACGAACTACACGAGCTGTCAGTGTGATAATGTGATTTTCGTCTTCGGTCCGCATTTTCTATACCTGTTTTTTTTTTTCTCGGGGTTAAAGGTGAGCGCTCGTGTTTAAAGGCGGTGGTCGAGATGTCTAGATGTTGACGCTACGGGAAGAAAAATAATTGTCAGACAGTACTACTTAAGATCTGGCAACCTCGGAGGCATGAGTTATACGCGAGTTACTTTAATAATCTGCTCGTAAAGATAAAGGATAAAGAGCTCAGAAAAGCTGCGACGCTGAATACGAGGAGCTCTCCTCATGGAAATATTGACGTGTGTGTGTGTGTGTGTGTGTGTGTGTGTGTGTGTGTGTGTGTGTGTGCAGGCTGATCTGGCGAGACAGTACGGAGCCCGTGTTTACTGTGTAGGAGTGACTGACTTCGATGTCCTACAAGTGCGTGACGCATGATGATGATGATGATGATGATGATGATGATGATATTTCATTATTAAGTATGATTTGTGTCATATAAGTATTATTTCCTCATTTCAAATAATCTCTTGGATGTTTCCCAGATCTTTTATTTTCAAATAATTCGATCTTTTGAAATTCTAGTATTTTGTTTCTTTGCTTAATAAGTGAATAAATGTAGTCAGTTTGCAAACTCTGATGTAAACAGTTATCCATGTAACATGAGACTCTGTAGCTCCGTTACACTACGGTCAGATTATTGATTCCTTAAATGGATTTTTTTTTTTTTTTTTTTTTTTTACAGTAACAGTCAATAGAACAGCGGCATAGACAATACAAATATCAAATATCCACAATTCACTCACTTTAATGTAAAACATTTACGTCATGTGTATACGTGTAAATCCCGAATTGACTCAATTAGATTAGTGCTCATGATAAATTAGAAGCGGACATTGTTACTGGGATTGTTGCTGATATTTTAGAAGATGTTTAATGCACAGTTGTGTGTAAAGTTCGCTTAAAAATACATTTCCAGGACAAATGAGTTATCAGATTATTTTTAGATCGCATTCAGGTTTGTTTTTACAAATGAAACAATGTTAATTGTTATTATAGTATATTATTTATAATATATTATTTATAGGATATTATTATACTACAGTATATTATTTATAGATATTATTATACTACAGTATATTATTTATAGTATATTATTATATTACAGTATATTATTTATAGTATATTATTATACTACAGTATATTATTTATAGTATATTATTATATTACAGTATATTATTTATAGTATATTATTATACTACAGTATATTATTTATAGGATATTATTATACTACAGTATATTATTTATAGTATATTATTATATTACAGTATATTATTTATAGTATATTATTATACTACAGTATATTATTTATAGGATATTATTATACTACAGTATATTATTTATAGTATATTATTATATTACAGTATATTATTTATAGTATATTATTATACTACAGTATATTATTTATAGTATATTATTATATTACAGTATATTATTTATAGGATATTATTATACTACAGTATATTATTTATAGTATATTATTATATTACAGTATATTATTTATAGGATATTATTATACTACAGTATATTATTTATAGTATATTATTATATTACAGTATATTATTTATAGTATATTATTATACTACAGTATATTATTTATAGGATATTATTATACTACAGTATATTATTTATAGTATATTATTATACTACAGTATATTATTTATAGTATATTATTATACTACAGTATATTATTTATATTATATTATTATACTACAGTATATTATTTATAGTATATTATTATACTACAGTATATTATTTATAGGATATTATTATACTACAGTATATTATTTATAGTATATTATTATATTACAGTATATTATTTATAGTATATTATTATACTACAGTATATTATTTATAGGATATTATTATACTACAGTATATTATTATACTACAGTATATTATTTATAGGATATTATTATACTACAGTATATTATTTATAGTATATTATTATACTACAGTATATTATTTATAGTATATTATTATACTACAGTATATTATTATACTACAGTATATTATTTATAGGATATTATTATACTACAGTATATTATTTATAGTATATTATTATACTACAGTATATTATTTATAGTATATTATTATACTACAGTATATTATTTATAGTATATTATTATATTACAGTATATTATTTATAGGATATTATTATACTACAGTATATTATTATACTACAGTATATTATTTATAGGATATTATTATACTACAGTATATTATTATACTACAGTATATTATTTATAGGATATTATATTACAGTATATTATTATAGTATATTATTATACTACAGTATATTATTTATAGATATTATTATATTACAGTATATTATTTATATTATATTATTATACTACAGTATATTATTTATAGGATATTATTTATATTATATTATTATAGTATATTATTATACTACAGTATATTATTTATAGTATATTATTATATTACAGTATATTATTTATATTATATTATTATACTACAGTATATTATTTATAGTATATTATTATATTACAGTATATTATTTATATTATATTATTATATTACAGTATATTATTTATATTATATTATTATACTACAGTATATTATTTATATTATATTATTGTACTACAGTATATTATTTATAGATATTATTATACTACAGTATATTATTTATATTATATTATTATATTACAGTATATTATTTATAGTATATTATTATACTACAGTATATTATTTATATTATATTATTATACTACAGTATATTATTTATATTATATTATTATACTACAGTATATTATTTATATTATATTATTATACTACAGTATATTATTTGAATATTTTTTTCCGCTTTGTTACTTTTATTTTTGATATTTTTGTTGACAACAGAGAAACTTCTATGAAAACCAAACACACTAATTTACACCTGTTGCTGTACATTAAAATAAAGTTCTTTGTGTCCATCGTCTTGTCCCGAAGGGTGTACAAACTTTCGCACTCGACTGTAAATTTGCGAAATTTGATCCGAGGCTGTAATTGGATTGCAGCAGCCGTGCACTTCCCGACTGTTGTGCATCAACGAGCGGATGTCACATCATTAAGACCGATTTAAGACTCGACTCTAAAGGCAGCAGTCCTGTAATGCACTGAGGCTGTGGAAATAACTGTGTGTGTGTGTGTGTGTGTGTGTGTGTGTGTTGAGAGAGTTCTTAATGATGATATTTGTCTGTTTCTTGTGTGTTTTCTCCAGCTTGTTGATATTGCAGACAGCAGAGAGCAGGTGTTTCCTGTGCTGGACGGATTCCAGGCGCTCAAATCGATCGTGAATTCTGTAAGGAACAATATTTTTAACAGTAAAACCTGCGAAAGCCGGGTGACGCGTCACAAATATCGTATCGCGCTATTGCATGTTATTCAGGTTTGCACAAGAAACATCAGGAAAATATCAGTGTTTTAATAATATTTCAGTTTCTGTTACGATATTGATTCACATCGCGCATTCCTCACAACACATCGAGCTACGACGCGAGCATGTACGCATACTGCCGTCTGAACACCAATCGGACACTGCTTATTTGCAGATTTTACAGAAGTCCTGCGTAGAGATCTTTAACGTCGAGCCTTCCGGCGTTTGTGTGAACGGTAGGTACACTGGAGGAAGTTCTGGACAAAAGAAAAATGAATCAATTCAGCGTTGATACTTGAAAATTGAAATCAAATATTCTGTTTCAGAATCCTTCAACATCGTTCTAAGAGGGAGGGGCTTTACTCAGGGGCGGAGCTCAGAGGGCGTGGTCTGTACGCTGTCTGTGAATCAACGGGAAGCTTACAGTAAGCTCAACCTACTAGTGCAAAATCCATCCGCTGTGTATGTAGTGTGTTTCCCTGCGCTGAGAAAAAAAAAAAAACAACTTATGATAAAGATACCTGATGATGTTGTCGGTAAACTGGTCAAACGTGCAATTGGATAACAAGGATCGGACGCATTATGTCCGATTCTCTCCTGTACAAATTCGCATCAACACACAAACATTTCATTTTATGTTGAGGCTTATGCTTATGATTTTTGCCAATCAAAAATGCTGACAAAAATAAATGAATAAATATTAAACACATTTTTAAACAAATTAATTCGACTTATATATATAAAGTATATTTTTAAACTAAAATAACTACAATATTTTAATTCTCTCTCTCTCTTCCATTTTGTGTAGATAGATAGATAGATAGATAGATAGATAGATAGATAGATAGACATATACACCAATCAGCCATAACATTAAAACCACTGAGAGGTGACGTGAATAACGGTGATTACGGCGTTACCGTGGCAGCTGTCAGGGGGTGGGATTTATTCACCCGCAAGTGAACAGTCAGTTCTGGAAGTTGACGTGTTGGAAGCAGGAAAAATGGGCGAGTGTAAGGATCTGTGCGACTCTGACAAGCGCCAGATTGTGATAGCTGGACGACCGGGTCAGGCAGGTGGTGTGGGGTGTTCCCGGTACGCAGTGGTTAGTACCTACCAAAAGTGGTCCATGGAAGGACAACCGGTGAACCGCTGACCGGGTCATGGGCGCAGAAGGCTCACGGATGCGCATGTGGAGAGAAGGCTAACCCGTCTGGTCCGATCCGACAGAAGAGCCACTGCGGCACAAACTGCTGTAAAAGTTCACGCTGGCTGTGAAGGAAAGGAGTCGGAACACACAGAGCATCGCAGCTCGCTGCGTATGGAGCTGCGTAGCTGCAGAGCGGTCAGAGCGCCCATGCTGACCCCCCGTACACCTCCCGAATCTCCTACAATGAGCACGTAAGCACCAGAACTGGACCATGGGGCGATGGAAGAAGGTGTCCCGGTCAAGCTGAGTTCAAGGTGTTGATTCGGCCTCCACATTCCCCAGATCTCAATCCGATCGAGTGTCTGTTGGACGTTCTGGATAAACGTCCACGTAGGCCTGACCTCACGACTTACAGGACTTAAAGGACTTACACGTCTCGGTGCCAGATCCCACACACACCTTCAGAGGTCTCGTGGAGTCCGTGCCTCGACGGGTCCGAGCTGTTTTCGTAGCACAAGAGGAGGAGGACCAGCACGATGTTGCTCAGCTGGTTTTAATGTTCTGGCTGATCGGTGTATAGTAATAAAAAAAATAATACTCCTGGATACTTTATACGTTTATAAGTTATGTTTTATACGTTATGATACTTTATACGTTTTTTATGTACGTTTTTAATGATATTCATACACCATCAGAGCCATGTGACTCCCTCTGAAAAACGAGTTCCATCTCAGAAAAGAGCAATTTTACAAATGTATAGCTTTATATATGCACACACACACACACACACACACACATTTGACTGTAGAATTTATGAAACTGTTTTAGAAAAATGTGTAAAGTGTAATATTTATTCAGTTTAACATCTGCCCTTAGACCTGCATTATAAGTGAGTTTTGGAAGAGACAGGCTTCTTTACTCAAGGGAAAGAGTCCAAATGGTCACCTGTAGTAATCACACACACACACACTCTACACACACAGACTCTACACACACACTATATACACACACGCTACACACAGTTGATAGAGATTACGTTGCTAGGGTACCACTTTAATGTATTATCCTCGCTTATGTTAATGTGTTCTATTTTGGGAAACTCTGCCCTGTTTTAAGTGAATCGCGTCATTGTTTGAGAGACTTAATGGCGTCATGTTATTAAGTTTCACCCGCCGGGGCTGCAGTGATCTCACGCTGATATCTTTTCCTCTTAGATGAAAAGCCGAGCGTTGTGAAGGACACTTATGTGCTGTGTCCGGCTCCGCTGTTGACCGAAGTTGGACAGTGAGTTACATTCTTCTTCCTGCTCCCGTTTTAGCAAACAGCAGCTGTACAGATTCGGAGCTGGCACTCACACCGGGATAGAAAAAAATCCTCTGTGCTCTGTTTGGGTTTCAGTGTGCAGCCTTGAGAGCACTGATAAGGAGAGGTTGCACCCAGAAACAGTGTGTGTGTGTGTGTGTGTGTGTGTGTGTGTGTGTGTGTACTGCATTTTGTGTTTACCCTGGCATGATGCCTGAGATCAACTTTTCTGCTCCTTTCTCTTATTTTTCACCAAAAAACCTAAAGTTACAGCTTTACCTCTGACTCTTAAAAGCTCTGACACTGGAGACTCCTTCCTTAAATGTTACATAAAGATTTATTCTCTATACAGAAAGCTAAACAGCCGTCTGCTACTCGTTTTCAATAAACACGTCCCAGATAATGAAAAGGAAATGACCTAAAGTTCCCTATGGATATGCATGATATGCAAAGTACAACACATGAAAGCCCTATGTGTCCTCCTGCTATCCCTAATTACCTAACCTTAGCATGCTTATCTTAACTAGATGAAAAGTTAGCTAAGTGCTAGTAAACTAGCTCGCATTAGTAGACGTAATTATTTCCACATCGTTAGCCTTTAATCTCTGGTTTGGTCCAAATTTGTGAAAGCGCAAACATAGCCCCGCCCTGATCTAGTCTAATGTGGCATTAGCAAAGAAAACAAGCTAGCTTTGTTAAAAAATAGCCAGTTAATGTTAGCAAAGGATAGCTATAGCGCTCAGTACATTGAGTAGTGTGAAGTCGGTGATGAATTGGCATGATTTTTGATCGTTTTGTTTTTTTTCTACATCAATCAGCATCCAGAATAAGTGACTTGAAAGCTCTTTGGCATTACTGCTGTGGCGTTACTGTATGTAAGATATCACGTGACGGGATCCGTGTCCGATCTTCAGCTGGGAGACGTCTGATTCCAGGCTGTTTGTCTCTCCACAGCTCCGTTGAAGTGCTGATTAGCTTTAATCATGGCCACTCCTTCATTACAAGCCCTATTACGATCTACGCCACCACATGTGTGAGTACAACACTACAGTGTCATCACAGATTATTGAGTTACTCCTGCGTGTTTTCAGTGTGTTAATAATAACAGCGCTTTTCCACCAGATAGTACGGTACGATTATTAAACCAACTCTGGAACCATCGGTACTGCGGGCAAGTTCCCGTATCCGTTTCTGATCACTTCACAGATTCGTACATATAATGTTTATTCAAACATTAAACATTTTCTTAAGCAAAAAATTTTGGTTTCAAAAGTATTGGCACACTGCCCCATTCTACATGAATGGGGGTGCCAATAATTGTGGCGCAAAAGTCACAGATGGATGAGAATGAATATTTGAAATGCAATGTAAACATATTTAAGAACATATTAATATAAACATCACAGAAGAATGTGTGAAACGTGGGTGCGCTCCCTGTCCGTGACTATAGTTTATTCTTGTTTATATAGTTTATTGTTTTCTTAATTTGACAGAAAAGCACTGATTTCAAAAGTATCGGCACCCTTGCAATTAGAATTTGGCGCATACTGTACATGCTACAGGTAAAAAAAAACAACAAAACAAAACAAACATTAAATCTCTATTCTGTTTGAAAAAGGGGTGCCAATAATTATGGATCATTGATGTTAAACTATAGCAAAAGTCACAAATGGATGAGAATGAATTTATGAGATGTCTAATTGACTCTCATAAAACTCAAATACTTTTTAGAGCATAAGTTATGAAATTAGTTGCTTTCAAAAGTATTGGCACCCTCACTCCTTATACTTGGTGCATCCTTGCCAGAAAAGATTTATTTTATTTATTTAATTGTTTTTTTCATTTAAAACATCAGAAATTTTTCTTTCTTTTCCTGCAATTTATTTTACTTGTGGGGTTGTAATAATTCTGCATCACTGATGTACACTGTGGCAATAGAGACAAAAGAACAAGAATCAATATGTTTAATATCTGAAATGTGTGTGAGCTCCCTGTGTGTGTGTGTTTGTGTACGCGCTATGGCAGTCCAATGGCGTGGTGGTGGTTGTGGTTCTCCTGGTTCTGCTGGTGCTCGTGGCTCTGGTTCTGCTTTGGTGGTTCTGGCCGCTCTGCTGTACCGTGGTGAGAAACACAGTAAACATCCCTTGTCTCTCTCAGTGACAGCAGCAGATGAATATTACGTAATCACGGTTCAATTTTGTCGACCTGACAGGTCATTAAAGATCCTCCGCCCTCTCGACCTCCTCCTCCTCCACCTCCTCCACTTATCGTAAGTACCCAAAACCCGCTATTCAGCTATTCCGCATGTCTTTCTGTCCAACTCGGAGATTTGTCAGGACAGATTCTGTATGCTTGTATGCCTAGAAAGCGCTCTGGACTACCTCTATTCTGAAAACAAGTTCGCTCCTGTTCTCACTTACGTTACAGCAGCTATGAACAGTCGTTCCATCACAAGTCTCTCTTTAAACGTTACTGTTAAACCACAAAAAGCGTAAACTCCTCTGTCCTGAAGATGTCGGAAAACATAAAGTTACAGCCGACACTGGAGACTCCTTCCGTAAACGTTACAGAAACGTCGCCTTGAAGAAAACTTCACCATATCAACTTGTACACACGCTTTTTATTCCGTTTATGTGGAGCGTTCGCCGTACAATTCCCTGTGAGTTAGCTGTTACTATAGAAACCATAACGTATCAGAACGGGTACTTCAATATAAACCTGTGCTACCGTCAGGAAATTAATCGACACTTTCTGACCAATCAGAATCCAGAATTCAGTCGAAGTTCAGAAAGCATCTCTAGAGCTTTTCGAAACAGCACC
The DNA here is from genome assembly GCF_001660625.3 of Ictalurus punctatus. Taxonomy (NCBI): domain Eukaryota; kingdom Metazoa; phylum Chordata; class Actinopteri; order Siluriformes; family Ictaluridae; genus Ictalurus; species Ictalurus punctatus. The sequence goes on from NC_030431.2 coordinate 25,655,484, forward strand.
ATCTATCTTTTATATGGGTACTTGTAAAAAAAATTACTTGTGTGTGTGTGTGTGTTTCAGGAGCCGGAGGAAGACCCCCTACAGAAGAAGAAATGGCCCACCGTGGACGCGTCGTACTACGGAGGCCGAGGAGTCGGTGGGATCAAACGCATGGAGGTAACGACGTCAACATTTATGGCTTCTTCGTTGAACTCTGTCATGCATGAATTATATAAGAACATATTCAGATTCTTCAGATGCTTTTTTTATTTATTCAATATGAACGTCATGTGACGTCATGAACATCGGTAAACATCAGCGCACGTCAGACTGTCCATGTGTAGGAAGACCATGAGTATAAAACATTATGCCTCCACATGTTTGTGCTAAACCTTATGACCCTTTTTAGATCAAATCCAGTGGCATGTCTGATCGCACGTTTCAATAGGAAAATCGGACCTTTTGTAAAAAGTAGTTAACGTGGTCAATATCACACATTTACCTTCTTTGTTTGAAACATTTTCAGTGAAAGAATACATAAAATCCCAGCGTGTTCTGGAGCACTGGAAACGCCGGCGTGAGGAAAGACTAAATGCTGCTCTGCTCTCATGACAGGTTCGTTGGGGAGGAAAAGGCTCCACTGAGGAAGGAGCGCGACTGGAGAAAGCCAAAAACGCTGTGGTCACAATGCCCGAGGAGGAGGAACTGGAGGAGCCCATTGTAAAAGCTCCTCGCAGACCACCACCTCCTCATCCTCCCCCACCTCCATCTAAATGGTACACCCCGATTAAGGTGAGTCCAGAGTTCGTTTCGCGTAGAAATCCCCGTGATCACTCAGGGAAGCATGAAGGAATAAAACACTCAGTGTTGTGCTGTTAAAGGAAAATCATATATAAAATAATACATGTGATTATTTTCCCATAACAGCACTTTTCCAAGTGTCTTATTCCTCTTATACCACAGCAGTGTTGGTTCTGGATAAATCCTGGGTCTCTCTATGAACACTCAGGAGTCGCTATTGTTCTAATAACATGGTCGTTTAGTGTTAATTACCCAGCTGTGCACGTCACCTTGTCGTGATTAGGTGTAGAGTCTATACTGTAACGTCGTGCTCCTGTTTGCGTGTTCAGGGCCGTTTCGACGCTCTGTCAGCTTTACTACGGAGACAGTACGACCGAGTCGCCGTGATGAGACCTACAGCACACGACAAGGTACGTTTCTGTTCGGACTTTCTCACGTGAAATGTACGAAGCCTGCGACATGATTGACAGCAGAGCAAATTGAACTAAAGGCAGGAATCCGGCAGGAATGAGATCACGGCTCTACTGACAATGCAGCTATTGAAACAGATTTCCATTTCTCTCCCCGAGCCGCTGGGATAACAGGAAGGAGAAGTGAAGGAAAGGTTTGGTGGAGCTTGTCATTATGCTAATTAAAATGAAGTTTGGCTACACAGGAGGAAAGCTATATCAGGACTAATAGACACACACACACACACACACACACACACATTTAGGCTAGGTGGGTCATTAAACTGGACATTACTAGACACATAAACATCAGTGACGAGACTCTGTTACACCATCCAGCTCAGTGTGGTTGGTGGCCTTTGACCTCTCCTATGCTAAAGAGACATGTTTACTTTGCCTCTTAATGGAAGTCTATCCTAACCAAACGCTTTCCTTAAGTCCGAATATATTAAATGGTAAATGGTCTGCACTTATATAGCACTTTTATCCAAAGCGCTTTACACTGGTTCTCATTCACACACACACTCATACATTAATGGGAGCAGAGCTGCTGCCATGCTAGGCGCTAACTTGCCATCGGGAGCAACTTGGGGTTCAGTGTCTTGCCCAAGGACGCTTCGGTATGTGGAGTCATGTGGAGTCACGTAGAGTCATGTGGAGTCACGTGCAGTCGTGTGGGCCGGGAATCGAAGCGCCAACCCTACGATTAGTGGACAACCCGCTCTACCACCTGATCCACAGCCTTCCACTGTTGTGATATTATATCACAACACACCTACTACAGACCACTTATTTAAACTTAAATAAAAATATGTATATATATAGGTAGAGAGCGATAGATGGATAGATAGATGGATAGATAGATAGATAGAAAGGCAGCACTGATGGTATATATTTACATATTTATGTTTAAACTGAAACTTTATTATCATCCACATCACATTCAGCTTTCTGATTTAATTCCACTTTTAATCTTTAGGGGTGGAGCCTAGCCCGGTGGGCGGGGTCTAGAATGGGAAGTGTAGTGAAACCAGACCAGACAGTATGGATCCTTTTGTCTGAGATGGCAAAACAGATTTTTTTAGACGATTCTGTACTTTTGTTCATGAAAGGTTTTTAGTCTCCGTTACTTGGATTTGTTGTTGTTGTTTACAGCTGTGTTTTTATATTCACAGCATTTATTACATGCTCTAGGGACATTACACACCCTCATGCCAGTTCAGTATGTCAGAAAGGCAAACACACAAATCAACAGATTTTGTTGTTGTTTTTGGCTTTTTCATTAGACAGACTTTCCTTTATTTGTATCAGGGCAGCTTCCTGTGCACGCAAAATGATTACAGTGAAAATAAGATTACAGTGAAAGATCACTCAGCTGAGTGCAATTATTCCAAATGATCGGTAAAGGTCAGTGTGACAGAACATATCAGAATAGACTGTTTTGTGAAATGTTTTGTCATAGCAAAATAACAAAAATAAAAATCCTACCTGTCATGCTGAATCACAGCTGAGAGTCAAACACATGGCTCAGAAATTACACTAACAAACAGCTCATGTGTTGAAGCGTTTTGATTAAATTCACAGCAAACAACGGCTACATCTGTTAAAAAAGGAAAGAAGCAGAAAAAAAGACTCGTATGTACATGAGTCAGCTTTCATCGTTCAAACAGAAGAGTCGACTCAAAGAGCAGTGATTATTTATTCGGAATGAAAACCTAAAAATCCACCGGATCTTTATGGATAAGACTGAGGAACCATGGCGTGTGCCGTTTACTATGAAATGATAGAGAAGATCTTTGTGCTTTGTTCAAAGTTGTAAAAGTGACAGAAAATTGGTTCATTCTTGCTTTGAATCTTCCACCACATTTTGATCAGTATAATCCAACACCTTCTATAAAATATATGTATATAACATAGAGATGTCAATAAAATATTTTTATCAGGCCTGACAGAATAAAAAGACCACAATCCAACATAATAAATAAATAAAATCTTGAACAGTGCTGCATTTGTTTCTAAGGATTTGGGTGGGGTTAGAAATTGTACTGCCACTAGAGGGCGTCAGTGACATTTTCTCTTCATTATTCAGCCTCCATCAATCGAAATATTTTCCCATATTCAGTGCTAATCTCAAAGATAAACAGTGAGACATGAGAAAGGACTTTAATTTGTGGTTCATTATCTGTGTGTGACTTTAACTGGCATGTTGTTTGTGTTGCAGGGTCGCTGCATCAAGTTCACAAGGATTCAGAGTCACTAGTTCACTCACTGTGTCTTTTTGTTGTTGTTTTGTACACAATTTTGTATAAGCTATGCGCCGCATTTACATTACTGTACATGATTTCCTTCTATATATTTGTGTGATATGTTTCTAAATACAGAAAAGTTCTAATTTTTATTGGTCAATTCTGCTGATTGTATGCACTTATGCACTCTTTGTGTGGAGTTTCTCTATAGCAATATTATTATTATATACAGCAATATATCAGTATTTATTAGTAAAATGAAAACGGATTTTTAGATCACTTGCGGTTAGATTTTTGAAATGACAGAAACTACAATCTGACATGTCACCATCCCAGACCAGGTAATCATTCACAAAGTGCAACTACATAAGTTGATGCTCCAATAGCAATGAAAAACTCTACACAGACCTTTTCAGCACTAATCTCATTATTTTAATCTGACTGCACATGTTTAGTAGCATAATGGCATCTTCTGACCACTGCTGACTGTAAAGAAAATAAAAGAGTTGTGTTTTTTTTTTAAGGTGTCTGGATTAATGAAAATGTTCCTTATGTATGTATATAATATGCCGTATAATTATATTAAGTATGTTATATATAATTTGTAGGCTGTCTGGTGAGTAAACATCTATATATATAAAAAAAAAATCTAATAATAGAATTATACACGTTGAATAGAATAGATAGTAGAAATAATGGAAAAACGAGGATTTAGTTGAATTTAGAAAATTCGATAAAAAAAACATAGACGGAGGCTACAGCCGTTTATTAATCAATAAATGAATTAATTTATTACACAGATTTTGCTAAATAAATCCTAAAACTAAGCGATGCCCATCCCCAAGCGTTGTACATTAAAACGGCGAGTACACAGCAGCTATGCATTGTTGGGTGTCGCGGAGCGTTTACGTCATCGCTTATTGTCGCAGGATTTTACACGTCATATAAAAACGGCCGCTAATATGGCGACCGTTAATAATGTATTAATAAAAACAGTTGCGGCGGACAAATAAAGCCACTCGGACAAACCTGCACCTTCAAGTAAAAATTTATCTTTTATTGTTCAAATGTTGTATTGTCAGACATTTCTGTAGCACGCGCATTAAGATGCATTTGTCGTTGTTAGCTTGCTAGCTGTGCGGCTACCGTTAGCTAGCCGCATAGTCGGTAACAGTTATAAAGAGACAAACATCTGCAATAATTTATTAAAAATAACGTAAACGGTTATATATATATTTTTTCTAAAAGACATGTTAAGGAACCAATGAAAAGTCTATTATATGTTCATAAAATTAACTTTTATGTATGCTCATTATTTTAACTTCCTTTTATTTAATGTCGTAATCAGTATTAGAGGAATTATTCTAATTATTACACGTTTTATTATATATATTTATTATATATATATATGTAATTTTCTTCTTTATATTATTTTTCATTATTTTTCTTAGCCTAGTTTACTATTTATTTTAATCATTGATATAATTTTAATTATTGTACTTATTATTATTTTTTTATTATTACATATTGTTTTACATTTCACATTGTTATTTTCAGCTCCTTGTCACTGCTTATTGTTTCTTGGCCATTTTACTGTTTTGTTTTTGACTACCTTTCAAAAAACAAGTGCTTGCACATTGTAAATCACTTTAAAACAATAATCATAATAATTATTGTTGTTGTTGTTGTTGTTGTTACACTTGCTGCAGTGTAAGGTTATGCCTCAAAACTGCCAGATTATAGACTGTTTGTTTGTTGGTTGATGCTTTTCTCCACAGTGCTGAAGCAGAACTTGATGAACCACAATGCCTCAGAAGATCCTGAAGAGCGCTCATTACATAGAGCTGGGCAGCTATCAGTACTGGCCGGTTCTCGTGCCCAGAGGCATCCGGCTCTACACTTATGAACAGATCCCCATGTTCCTGAAGGAGAACCCGTACATTACGGACGGGTACCGAGCACATCTGCCTTCTCGGTTATGTCTGAAAAGGTGTGTATCCAACCCGGAACACGTTAAATATGTTTATAGTGAAATACTTGTGATGTGTTTATTGCATGATATGTTTGTGGTTATATATATTATATATATATATATTTTTTTCTTTATCTTTTAAGCATATTCATTCTGTCCAACGAGACGGTGAACATCTGGAGCCATCTGCTGGGCTTCGTTTTCTTCTTCTTGTTGGGGGTGAACGACATGTCCACAGTGTTACCGGCTGCAGGAGCCTCCAGAGAGGACTACGTCATCTACTCCATAGGGCTGTTTTGCTTTCAGGTGAATGCACATCACACACACACACACACACACACACACACACACACACACACACATATGTAACAATAATAATCATAATAATTGGGTTAATTTATAATCCACCTTTCATTAAAACTTAAATCAGAAGATGCTACAGGAAAAAGGAAAATAATAAAATTAGAAAGAAAGAAAAATAATAACGGGTTTTATTTATGATCCACCGTTTCATAAACAATTTATTCTGTAGATGCTACAATAAACAAATCAAAATAAACAAACAAATAAAGAAGGACATTGGATTTTATTTGTAATTCGTCTTCCATAAACATTTTGATCAAGACGCCACAGCAAAAAAGAAAAGAATAAAATATAAATAAATCAAAAATACTGGATTTAATTTATGATCCACCTTTCATACAGCAATGAACTACAATTAATAATTCTATACAATTAAAATATATCATTCTGTTTATAATACAGGGGCTGCCTGAGATTGACATTTTTATACGTTTTTATAAATTTGATAAATAACTGCAGTGGATAACAGAAGAGAGTTTAGACAAGTCCCTCTGATAGTTTTGTTCTGAGGAGAGTTCGGTTATAAAAGACCGGCTTTGTCCCCAAACGTAACAGAACTGAATCATTTGAAACAGAACGATGATTGAGCAGTGTGCGGAACTCAAACAGGAACGGTTTGTTTGTCCTGAAAGAACAGCGTCGTGACTAGTTCGTGTTTCCGGGTGCAGGTTTTCAAATCTAAATTTCTGCGTCACATCACGTGTTTGGTTTCATTCCACAGGAGATTATTTCTATAAATAAATAAATACATCAGATGAAACTCCCTGAGAAGATGACGAGCGAGCCGGTGTGGCGTGTTTGTTGATGGATCCGCGCTCCTGTGCTGTTGTGTTCAGGTGTGTATGCTGTGCTCGGTGGGTTATCACCTGTTCTGCTGCCATCGCTCGGAGAAGACGAGCCGCCGCTGGCTGGCCCTGGACTACGCCGGGATCTCGGTGGGAATTCTGGGATGCTACGTCCCGGGAGTGTTCTACGCCTTCTACTGCGATGGTGTACGACACATTAATCACGTTAATCACATTCTTTATCACAACATAATTCCCATAGTTCCTCGATAGTTTTGATGACTTTATTATTATTCTAAAATGTGGAAAATAAAGGATGCGTGTGTCTAAACTTTTGCCCGGTAGTGTATATAGCAGAAGCAAATTGAATTCCTAGCATTGCATTTGTTTTGGTTTTTTTTCCACCTCAGTTCTGGAGGCAGGTGTACCTCATCACGGTCCTGGCTCTGATCCTGGCCGTGTTTTCGGTTCAGATCCACCCTCTGTACCACACTCGGGAATGGAAGACGCTGCGCTCGGTTATTTTCTGCTCTGTGGCGGTGTACGGCATCATCCCCGCCTGCCACTGGGTGTGGCTCAACGGAGGCTTCCACTCCGAGATCGTGCAGGTCCGTATGGACGCTTTAATCCACTCTGGGTCGGGTTTCAGCAGAAATTGTACGCTTTATGAAAGCGATGTTGGACTTCACCTTGTCTTTGTAGGCGTTTTTTCCACGAGTCATGGTCATGTACGTGATCGCTGCCTCAGCCTTCCTGTTCTACATCAGTAAAGTCCCCGAGCGCTACTTCCCAGGTAACCGCTCGGCTCTCCGTGTGTGTGTGTGTGTGTTTATACCTTTTTATACCTGATTGGATTCTGATCAGATCTGGTCAGAAGATGGTGATTTAATTTTCTAGTAGTGCAGCTACAAATATGTTCGATAAGGAGATGTTTTATTTAACAGTTATGAAGGAGTCTCCAGGGGTGAAGTCTTCCCAGACTTTGCGCTTACTCTGTAACACGACAAGCTTTGTGGTGTTGTTTTGTTTTTGTTCTTGTCGTCTTATTAACATCAAGAGAAAGCGAAAAGAACAGCTAAGTGAGAACAGGAAACAACACTAGCCAAATTGCTGTAGTATAAGAGGAATAAAACACTTCAGGACATGCTGTTGTAGCAGAGACGCCTCTATGTTTTGATCAGTCCTGATCGTGTGTGGGGTTTTTTTTTTTCTTGTTTACACCCTGCAGCGTCACAGAGATTCTTTAAAACGATAATTTTATTCATAGAGACATGACCTTATAAAAAAATAAAAATGAAAAATCTTCCGATCGCACCTTTTAACGGCGCTCTACGTCGTGTTGAGTTTCAGCACTACCAGCGTTATTAAAGGAGCGATCAGTGATTTAGAACTCTTGAAATATTTGGCAAAATCACATCACTGTTAGTAAATATTATTGTTTAGAGGAGAAACTCTGATCTCTGTGGTACTGTAGGCTGTAAATGAGACGGGGCGGAACCACGACAGCACAAGATAAGGACCAATCAGAACACAATATTCCATCACGTCGTGTTTCAGTCCTCTTATGCTACAGCAATTTGGCAGCTCTAAACCATCGGTCAACATTTGACCAGTCAGAACAAAGAGGCGTCTTTGTACGATGATGTATTTTGATTTATTAAATAACAACACGTCGTACTCTTTTTATCCGTTTATAGTTACATTTAATAATTGTGGAACATCTGCAAAAAAAACAAACAAAAAAAAAAACCCTCGGTTACCAAAAAGAAAAAACGGCACGTCGTGTTACAGAGAAATTTTTACAGCTTTATATCTGACTTTTACAAAGCCCTAACACTGGAGACTCCTTCCAGAGACGTGAACTTTGTCAAATATTACAAAAGATAAAAATCGCTGATCGCACCTTTAACGGCGCTTCAGTTTTAGCGCTACGAGCGTGCCTCCTAACGCTGTCTGTTTGTTTGTCACAGGCCAGCTGAACTACCTCGGTGCCAGTCACCAGCTGTGGCACGTTCTGGTGGTGCTGATGTTCTACTGGTGGCACCAGACCGCCGTCTACATCACACACTACAGGCACAGCGAGCCGTGTCCGAGGTTCAGCTAGTTCCGCTCTCGCTGCAGGAACTTACAACCCACGAAGACGCGAAACAACGTTCTAGCTCATCTCTTAACATGCTATAAAGTGTGCCTGGAGAAACTGGATTTTAGGTATCTCCCTCTTTAGCGCAAACGTAACGTACTCGATCAGCCGGGACGTGATTTACGTTTGATGTTTCCTTCTTTTGTCTTTTTGCACTGGAGATACAAAACTGATGTTGCTTTCAACAGACTCGAGTAGGGGGCGTGGCCTAAAGATTGAAGTTCACATTTAATGATTCGTTGAATTTTTTTTTTTTTTTAAACGATAAACCGGGTACCTATGTGTTAGCTACATTACCTTTGCAGCTGGGAAGTGCGAGACTACAGAAGCAAACTTTAGACGTCTTTGTCGGGCGTGTGTCGTTTCGGATGACGTGGAAAATGTAAGTCGTGTCGCAACGATTCAGAAACCTACCTTCCACTCAGAACCCAACACTTTTGCGCATTAAGGACTTGATTGTTAAAGTAAACGAGCCAGTATACTGTAAATCTGCCTGAAAAACTTAACGTAAGCTGACCTGAATGTGAAACCTTCGATCGTACGCGTCTATTATAATAGCGGCGTTATTGTTTATTTTACATCGTCGGTCCGTCGGCAATCTAAAACTCTAAAGAAAAGAATACACCTGGGCCGACGTTTAATCGGACATTCGATACGTAGTACACAATCGATTACGCAATTGCACAACATGACGTAGTGCGCTATTAAAGGTGCAATCAGTGATTTTTAACTTTTTGAAATATTTGTCAAAGATCACGTGTTCAAAAATATTATTGTGTAGAAGAGAAACCGCGATCTCCGTGACACCGCAAGGTGTCAACGAGAAAAAACAACAACGCGTGATGAGGACCAATCAGAACAAAGAGGCGTCTCTACTATTCCAACATGTTGTGTGTTTTATTCCTCTTATACTACAGCGATGTGGCCATTTCCTGTTCTCACTTAGCAGCTCTAAACCATCGGTCAACAGTTGACCAATCAGAACAAAGAGGCGTCTTTGTACGATGACGTATGTTGATTTATACAATAACAACACGTCATACTCTTTTTTTTTTTTTTTTTTATCCGTTTATAGTTGCGTTTAACATTGTAGAGCGTCCACAAAACAACCTGGTTATTGTTACCAAAAAGAAAAGGAAAAAAAAAACGCACGCCACGTTACCGAAAAATTTTACATCTTTACATCGGACTGTTACAAAGTGCTGACACTGGAGACTCCTTCCACAGATGTCAAGTAAACATTTATCCTCTTTACGGAAAACTTCACCACGTCAACGATTCTTTAGAAATCTGTTTATTGTTTGCGTGGAGCGCCCGCCGTACAAATCCCCCTGAACGAGCTGTTACTATAGAAACGACCACGTATTGAATAATCGAACCTGTGTTTTGTAGAACACGAATCAACGCTTTCTGACCAATCAGAATGCGATTTGAGAGAAAAGGTTTAGGTAGAGCAGTGCATTTATAATATTTTGTTAGTATTGTCATTGTCGTCGTCCCCGAGAGTACCTCGTAGCCTATTGCATATTTGCCTTTGAACACACCACATGGTCGTTCACTGTGAATATTTCAAAAAGGTCAAAACTGTTTGGTTTTTTTTTTTTTAACTGTTTGGAGTTTGTTACGTAAACTTAATTTTTTCCACTGAGCCTTTCACACAAAGCACTGAGTCTGCGTCCGGGTGCTGTACGTGATGTTCCCATCACTTTCGCTGGACATTCAGATATTCACCTCGTGCTGGAAGGCTTTTTGAGTTATAAGTGCTCATGAACAATAGTTCTGGATTGTATTGTACTGTAACTGCTGTATATTGGGTATTGGGTTCCTTCATTATTCTTATAGAGATCGTAGGAACAGTGTGCATGCGAACAAATCCTTGGTAAGGGGCAAATACATTTAAACAGTCCTCGATTTACCCTTTGAATGTGACCGTGGACATTTAGCATGGTGTATATATTTGATTCATCGCAACCAAAACTGTATTAACATTGGTGTTTCTTCACTTCTGCCTTTTCTTTCAAATATATATATATATTATATGTATATATATATATATATATATATGTATATATATATATATATATATATATATATATATATATATATATATATATATATATATATATATATATATATATATATATATTGCTACTGGCCTTACTTCCTGTTTAATGTTTTTAAGAGTTTGAAATGATGAACTAAAATATCTGAATGCTGAAACTGAATTAAAATACTTTCTGCACATGGATTTGGATTGGTCGATGCGTACAGCAGCGTGTCGTCAGCATACCGTGTTCAGGAATGAGTTGACTGCATCCTTTGAACGTGTTTTCCTTCTTAAAGCGTCAGTCACGTGAAAGGACTTGAAGACGTCAAACGTTAATTTGTGGTGTTTTTTAAGATCTGATGTAGTTCTTTCAGCATAGTTGTGATGGAGGAGGAGGATGATGATGATCATGATGATGGCACCATGGAGCACCAAAGTAGACAAAACAGAAATATTAAGGTTAGTCTTGTTGATATTAATGATATTAATATTGTTTATACATGTCTTAAAGTGCACCTATTACTGTTTTGAAACGTGCCTAATTTTGTTTTAAAGGTCTCATACGATCGATTTTTACGCGCATCCGAGGTCAAAAACACACGTCAACGTGCTCATCATTTAAACTGCAGCATTACCGTTTTCTCCAGTGTCACAGACGACTCGTTAAATGATCCGTTCTAAAGGATTCGTTCTAAACTCCTCCTTTCAGAGAGCATACTCTGCTCTGATTGGTCAGATGTCCCAGTCTGTTGTGATCGGTCTACCGCTGTCAGCGAGCAGACGATGAAGACCAGAGGCGGGGCTTTTTATTACAAACCTACCTAGGTTAGTACAGGAAGTAAAGTCTGGAATCACTAACGACTCGATTCAGCTGTTCAGAATCGATTCCTTCTTTTTGGGAGTCGATAACTCCGTCTGTCGTGCGCTTTGATTTTTGAAACTCTGCAGACTTTAAATTCATTTTAAAAAATTCATTTGATTTATTTAGTTATTTATTTATCCCGAACGTCTTGTTACCCGATTATGCAATAATTAATTTCAACCTCTAAATAAATACATGAGCAGCGCTTTATTTAATTATTTAAACAAATTTTTTTTTTTTTTTTTTTTTTACAATGTATTATTTAAAAACTTTTTATTTGGTTTAAATAAATAAATAAAAGCTTCAGGTTATCAGGAAGTGTCCTTCACCCTTTACCCACTTTCTCGTCTGGTGGAGTTGATGTTTATCTCATCTTAAAACGTTTGTTTGATTAATCTAATTTATTCTGTCCATCACCAAAGAGTCCATTAACGTCATAACATGTAAATGAACCGAGTCTAAAGTGCAGCGTATTTGCTGAGTGAAAGGCGATTAATACGGTTCATTAGAATAAGAAATTTATTTAGATTTAGATTCACAGCAAAAAATTAGTTTTAGCAAGTTTTATTTCTCTAAATCTTCCCGGTGTGACATACCATGAACACACACACATACAATTCTGTTTACGCTCTAGAGTAATATAAATCCATCGGTTACATTCACACGTCATACTTCATACAGTATCTGTAAGGATTAACATCGAAAGGTTTTATATGTTTGTAAGTAAAAATGTAAAGAAATGTAGTGAACGTTGAAACAAGAACACTCCGCTGCTCCCTCATCACTTCATCCGGGCTCCTCCGCGTGTTTCTCGGGGCGACGAGGTGGATTTTTAGCTCAGGCCTTATCGTCCGCTCCGCAGATCCCCAGCAGAGTTTTCCGATAATCCCCCCCTGTGTCAGACTGGAACACACAGGTTTACACAGCTTTTAATTACACTGAATGTCGGAATTAAGTGTGAATGAAGCTCGGGTTACGGTTTAGAAATGCGTCCGGGTTAGGAATAAAGTGCAGGTGCCGTTTCAGCTCCGCAGTTTCAGTGTAAATAAGAGTTTTCTCCTCCCTGATCTACTGCCGATCGTTCATTCTCACGTGCCGATGCAAATGAAACGATTTGAATCTGTAAGAAAAACAGCATGGACGCGTCGTGCTGCTGAATTTCTGATGCAAAGCGGAGGCTGGAGGACCAAAAGAAAAGAAACTGATGCTCTCTGTAAACGAATCGTTTGTATGAGAGTCGTTTCTTTTTAACGAATGGGTCAAACCGGTTCACAGGTTCGTCTGATTTGATCAATTCTGAATCAAATTTCAAATAGAAGTAAAAAAATTTTATTTTTTTTTAAAAACCCAACACCATCATCACTGACCGTGTTCAGATAATGGAAACGATTCATCCGGGTGAAACTGATTCACTTACATCGGACATTCGATTCACTTAAACTGACAATCCTTTCTTTCTTACTTTCTTTGTATTACCGTTCTTACATTTTCTTTCATATCTTACATTTTTCCTTTCTTTCTCTTTTTTTGTTGTTTTTTTTATGACCTTTTTTCTTCTTTCTTTATTTCCATCCTGTCTTTTTCTTACATGTTCCTTACTTTCTTTCTTCAAAAGATTTTTCACCTTTTAAATTGTTTTACCTTTTTTTTTTTCTTTTCTTTCTGTTTCCTCTAGTCTCTTTCTTCAACATTTCTTTTCTTAGTTTTTCTTTCATTCTTTTTACACTCTTCTTTGTTTCTCTTTACAGCTTTCTTTCTTTCCCTTTTTTGTTGTTTTATTCATTTGTTTCTTTCTCTCACATCATTTCTTGCGTTCTTATTTCTTGTATATTACCGTGTTCCTTTTATTTCCTTTTCCTGCCCTCTCTTTTCTCTTTTGCTTTCCTTCTTTAATTGTCTTTCTTTCTTTCAGCTGCATGATCTGTTTGCTCTCCTTGCCTTACTGAAGGCTAATCCTACATTCTCATTTATCCTAAAGTGTCTCCTTTCTTCAAAACTCGAGTGAGACGAGGAAGTTGTTCAGAACCGAGTATAAACGGTCGGCGGTATCACAGTAACCGGTTCACAGAGAGTAGTAGGAAGTTCTCGGTCATTGTCAGGGTGAACGATTTTCTAAACCGCTTAGAGAAACCTGGAGACTATTGCAGGGAGCGTGGGGCAGAAGACGGGGTACACCCAATCCATCACAGGGCACAATCACACACACGTTCACACACTACGGACACTTTGGATACGCCAATCATCCTTCTGTGCATGTCTCTGGACTGGGGGAGGAAACCGGAGTACCCGGAGGAAACCCCCGCAGCACGGGGAGAACATCCAAACACACACAGGGCAGCGGCTAATCCGCTAATCCACCGTGTGGCAGTTGTATTTTAATCGCGAAGAGGAAGTCGTTTACAATCGAGTATAAACGCTCAGATGCATCACAGTAACTACTGACACAGAGATGAAGAGAAAGTAGGAAGCAATGGCAGAAAATCCCCCACACACACACACACACACACACACACACACACAAGTTCTCAGTCAGTGTCAGGGTGAATGATGGGAGTATTTGTGTAAACACTCTGCTCTTACGTACCTCGATATCGGAGTACAAGGAGCGGCCGAACAGTTTTTTATACTCGGCCTTGATGTCCATCATGTCGATCTCGGAGCGGCTCACCATGATCCGAGTCAGCACGGCCTCGTTAGTGCCCGCGCCCTGCAAAATAATCAGAAATATTAGATCATTAATAAATAATTAACCAGGAAACATCGGCTAGCTGACGTACGGAAGAGAGCGGCACAGAACAGTGACCTGAGCGGTAGAGGTGGGCGTGTCAATCATTTTTTACTTTATTTATATTTGTTTTTCCTTTCCTTTATATCTCTCTCTCTCTATCGGTATAATTCTTTTTCCTTTCTTGTACTTTATTCTTCTTCTATAGTTTCTTGTTTTCTTTCCTTTTTACATTCTCTACTTATTTTCTTTTCCCTAATCGATCTAATTTCACTTTCTTTTACTTTCTTCTTTCTACTAATTCAACTTACTTAATCTTATTTTTCTTTCTTTTTCACTTTCTCTGATTGATCTTCTCTCTCTGCTTATTCGTCTCTTTCTTTCTGTCTGATCTGTTTGCTGTCTTTACCTTCATACTCTTATGGAGAAGCTCTGCCATGTACGCCGGGACGCTCTTCACACATTTCACTGCAAGGACACACACACACACACACACACACACACACACACATTAATCAGCCCTAAACGAGATCATTAATTTAAAAGAAATTGATTTGAACAAAACTATATTTCAATATTTTAAAATAAACACAAACACACAACATCATGCAGGGCCTGTACACAGACAAATTCAAAATTGTCCCAAGCATTCAACATACCTATGGCTACTAAAACTTCCTCTAAATTCCCGGACATCTCGCTCTCGATGCTCTGCTGCAGGGTTTTCCCGCTCAGGTTCTTATATTCCACCAGGGCTTTAAATAACACACACACACACACACACACACGGAGCATTCAGATTTCTGTACAAGTTCTGATACAGTACAGAATTTTTATTTCAGTCTCCAGTCTGACTCTCACTTTGTCGG
The DNA here is from genome assembly GCF_001660625.3 of Ictalurus punctatus. Taxonomy (NCBI): domain Eukaryota; kingdom Metazoa; phylum Chordata; class Actinopteri; order Siluriformes; family Ictaluridae; genus Ictalurus; species Ictalurus punctatus. The sequence goes on from NC_030431.2 coordinate 25,670,722, forward strand.
AGCTGAGGAACGCTCCTGTGGCAGAGGATATCGATGAACTTGCTCTCGTCCGTCCCCCATTTCTTCTCTCCGGCCTCGTACAGGACCTGCGCAGTCGAGCCCCACGGTAAGTGCGGAACATGGTAAATCACGGTACAAAACTTTGTTGTTTAATAAAATGTAATCTAATGTTTACTTGATTACAAATGAAAATACGGTGAACATACAGTCTGTTCTAGAAAGAAAAATTTATAATGATTATAAAAATCTGATGTTTCTCCTACAAAGGAACGTGAATAATAAACACAGAGGCCAGGCCTCCCTCCTTAGGAATAACAAGCACCGAGGACACGTCTCTTTCCTTAGGAATAACACCGAGGCCACGCTTCCTTCCTTAGGAATGACAAGCGCCGAGGCCACGCTTCCTTTCTTAGGAATAACAAGCACCGAGGCCACGCTTCCTTTCTTAGGAATGACAAGCGCCGAGGCCACGCTTCCTTTCTTAGGAATGACAAGCGCCGAGGCCACGCTTCCTTTCTTAGGAATGACAAGCGCCGAGGCCACGCTTCCTTCCTTAAGAATGACAAGCGCCGAGGCCACGCTTCCTTCCTTAGGAATGACAAGCGCCGAGGCCACGCTTCCTTTCTTAGGAATAACAAGCAAAAAGGTCACGCCTCTTTTTTTCAGTGGATTTTTGCTGAAACAAACATTTGCACGAAAAGAGTTTCTGTTTGACTTTACCTTCGCGTCGGCTTTGGCTTTAGCAGCGTCCACATTTTTACTCTCGTCCCTTTTGCCCTGTGAGTTAAACAAAACAAGCGGCTCACGTTACACACGTTACACGTTTTCATCCATCAGCCAGAGATGCAAAACCTCCCATAATGCACCGACCTCAGCCAGGGTGATCAGAGTTTTCCCAAAATCCCCCGACACCTCCGACTTCAGATCGTAAGTCAGCGCTTTCCCCGTCTCTGTAACACACCGTCAGTCACATTACATCAACTTCACAGCGTGTGACAGTCACATGATCTTCTAAACCAGAATAATAAAACTACAAACCCTGTAAGTATGCGTCAGACAGAGCTTTGATCTGATGGTTGGATCGGGAGGCGAGGATCTCGATCAGCGTGCTCTCTGTAGTTCCGGCTCCCTGAGACGCCACAGACAGAGACTTTTATACCGGACATTATAATATCTGCTGTGATAATCATTGCCTCGTCGATATTAGAAGTGTCACGAGATTAAAAACTTTATCGTACAGCAACGAAGCAAAAAAACAAAAAAAACAAAAAAAAAAACGAGCTTGTTTTTAGCTAGCATGTTAATGTTAACGTCAAGCAGTTATTTTGCTAACATCTGCTGTTTCGTGCTTTCTGCAGCACTGCGTTTGTGAATCGGAGATGCAATCGCCTGCCACGACACAAACATATCACTAGCGCACTAGCTCAAACTGGAGAACGTCTGAAAGAGGAAGGTTTCTCCGAGTTATGATCCATCGGCACACTGCAACGTTCAGGGACGTTGACGTGAGGGTGTATATGAGCTGGAGTTCAAAATTTAAATTTCACTCCGACTTCAACCAAACAGCTCGGATTGTGAATCACTCTGAGCTGCTATTACAATCAACCCGGTCTTATCCGACTCAGTAATGCCTTTTTTTAAAAAAAAAAAACGTTATTTTTAACCAGAAACTGTACACACGCTGTAGCTTTAACGATTTAAAAGACCTAATCCGAGTTGTTTTCGATCACCACGGTAAAACAAGACGACACACAGAATATAACAAGTGTAAACCTCTTACTTTCATTGCCTTTCTAATCTCCTGCATGTCGAACTGAGCCGGCGGGGTGACGAGAGCCACCAGGATGTCCTCAAATTGTCCATGAGTGTCTCCCTCCAGAGCGTCCACGAGAGACTGCAAATCAACATGCAGACTAAACCTGAATCACTGAGCGGTGGAGAAAACTTACAGCCGCTACAGGGTTTGTTGGTAATATCACTCGATCCTAACCTCCTGTCCTGAAAATGGCGGAAAACGTTAAGTTACGGCGTTATCTCTGACTGTTATACAAAAGCGCTGACACTGGAGACTCCTTCCATAATTCATTTTGAAATAAACATCTCCTTAAAGAATCAACCTTTTTTTTTTTTTTTTTTAAATGCATTTATTGTGGTGCGTCCACTGGACGAGCCCCTGTGAACGAGCTGTTACTATGGAAACGATACAGTACAGTATGGGCACTGCAGTCAGAGCTACTGTTATAGAAAGTTAAATCAACAGCTTGTGACCAATCAGAATGCAGAATTCATCAGCGCTAAGAGGAGATAAAGGACAGTGCTGTGTGTGGTAAAGGAATGGTTTCGAGGGGAGTTTTTACCTTTCCGGTCACGTCCTTGTACGCTTTACAGATCTGCTGACGCTGAGCGCTGCTTCTCTGAGTCAGAATGTCGATCAGAGTCTTCTCGGTAGTGCCTTAAGACAACACACACACACACACACACACACACACACACACACACACATAATCTTTGAGACAATGTGGGTGTTCTTCACCTCCACACTGGTGTTAGGTAAATTTACTCAGGGCGGGAATGCAAACATAATAATAATAATGATGATGGAGGTTTTCTGGAGCGCTCCTCTCACCGATTCCCTCGATGGCCTTCCGTAAAGCAGCAGCGTCTTCACCTGCGTTAAAACCCACTTTATCTTTAATGGTTCCTCGACCCTGAGAGACAGAACAGAACGACACGGAGCACGTTAATAAGGTGCTCACGAAGAAGGAAGGAAGATGAAGAAGACGAAGAAGACACAAGGACGGGCTTACAGAGAAGGACAGAGAGTCCGGTGAATCCAGAAGGAGGCTCAAATCATCCTGAAACAAAGGAGACACAAGAGTGTATAATCCTAACGCTTCAATGGCCGTGCACTTCTCCATGCACGTCTCCATGCACGTCTCCGTGCCAAAAACAGTGTCGAAATCTGATATCCGTTGGCAGGTTACCAAATTGTGATGAAAAATGCAGAAACAAAAAAACACACAGCTTTTTAGATTTCTTTTTTGGAATATCTTTTCTTTAATCGAACGAAAGTAATACAGTAAAAGTTTTCTAGAAATGAGTGCAAGCTTCATTTATCATTTGCATGATTTACAGTTTTGCATTCAACTTTAGGGGGAAAAAAAATAAGCAATGTTTTACTGTATTACATTCATTAATACATAATACCACGCACACCCCAGACACCCAGAAAACCTCCTGTCCTCCGAAAACAGATGGTACCATGACACATTAAGAGCCAGGGGGTGTAAACTTTTGAGCAGGATGAGTAGTGTAAATTGTTATTAATAAATACATACATAAATACAATTAGCCATCAAATGTGAATAAACTTGACAAGAAGCTATGAGGGGGGGTGAAAACTTTTGCACTCAAGAAAAAAAACCGTTTCAGTGTTACTGTACTTGTTGATTACATCTGGAAAGATCTGGGTTTACAGCTGAGATGATCCAAAAGCTGTGTGTGTTTTGTTATTTGTTATAATATAATATAATATAATATAAAATAGGAAGCTCTGTGAAACCAAACACACTAAATGTTGTTCGAATCTGAATGACACCTTCTTGTCTTGAGGGTGTGTAAACTTTTGCATTTGAACAGTATGAATATAACGAGCATCAAAAAGAACAGAAACTCTGTCACACAGTCCCTTCAGTTTATTACACTACTGACTTGGTTTACAGTTTAAACATCTGTACGCTTGCAGTTTAAACATCTGTACGCTTCTGTGTTAACGCAGAAAACAAAATGCAACAATTTCCTGACTCACCCACTGAGAAGCCATTCCAGATGTTAGGATGGGTTGTAACCCTGCAGTGAGAGATTATACACTGTGTTATCTGATGTTCTCCTCCTCCTCTCTACAATGCTTCACATTTCTAACACTACAGAATACTACTAATAATAATGAAGACTTTCCTGATCCTGATCCTGAGTGTGCCCCAAACACCAAGCTCTGCACATTCCTCACTTATTACATCATCTCTAGCTCACTATAGTGAGTCTTCTGACCACTAACACTGGACAAAACATATCATGCACTGGAGGTTATAGTACACTCTATACCCTGAAAACGGACTCAAAATGGATCCAAAGTTTATCCGAATACGCACCGAGAGAACGCAGGGTTTATCCGGACAGCTACACGAGTCTCTGTTTGCTTTATTTTCTCAATAAAGTGATAATAATAGTCCGTTTTATTACCTTATCTCGATGATAATCTTCTTGAACACTCGATAGACCTTTCCAGGCTTGCGTTTAGACCAAGGAGACGCCCGAGCAACGCAGGAAATGAATCAACTTCCGAAGTCAACGATCTGCTTTATTAGCCATGGGCGGTGCGAGTCACTTCACTGAGTCGACTCTTTGGAATTGAATCACGAGACGTGGATTCGTTTGATTCACCGCGCAGACTTTATTCTGTAAAGTAATCCCTCGTAGTATTTAATTATGCCGTACATTAGGTAGATAAGCACTATTATATCTTTATTTGTATTTATTTATTTAAAAAAAAAAAACACTTTTTATCCATTTATACAAGTTTGGAAATATTGAACGTCATTTCAGAGCACTTTTCCAGTGCTATCTAGCTAATCTAGTTTCAGGTTGGATTTATTCATGTCTTTTAAAAGTTACTCAGATGAACAGTTTCCTAAAAAATAAAGAAGAAGAAGAAAGAATCACATTTGGTTTCACTTTAAACTCATTTACTTAAGCGATCCAGGGGAGTCAGAGTCATTTTAGCTAATGGGCTACATCACACTGAACTGGACCAAAACAACTAGTTTAATGAGCGATAACACACCAACACCTCATCTTAAATAAAGTGTTCATGTTTAACCCCATTTTGATCTGAAAGGCACCTTATGAATGTACAAACATATATAGCAGTTAAAAACCAACACAAACTTTAAAACATGCTAGTAGGTGCTTTGGCTAGGATAAAATGCTTACTGAAGATGAATGAATGAATGAATGCTAAATCATTAACGCATTTTGTCAGTAGCTGAGTTTATGGCCCTGGGTTTATTACTCTATTTTGCCTCCTAGGGGAATTGCAAAGACCACAAAAGGGTTTAATTAGGGGGCCAAGCACTAAAGAAAAAAAGCGCTAAATGAAATCGAATTGAATTGAATTAAAGATGCCAAATTTAGCATGTAGCATCATGAGACCAGCCCCAATAAAAAATTGTTTCTCTGATTTTCGATATACAGGATGGTTCGTGAATAACACGCAAAGAAATTTGATAGTAAAGCAAACTTGGGCGTCTCTTAGCAACCTCGTAGATGGATTTTGACTAAACTTTCTAGTGAAATATTCCATCCTGGGGTCTCAAAGAAGTTGATATCATTTCAACTCTAGATGGCGCTATAAGTCAGTCATCGGTGCGTAAATTTGCTTAGAACTTTTTAACCTCTCGACATCAACTCAAGCCTCTTGTTCGTCTCGATTCCCTTGAAGTTTTACTGACGTGACAGATCTGTCGTACAGTAAGAGCAATTCAGTAGTAACATGATCACACCATCCTGTGATTGATTATTTTCCTCAAACAGCATGACACACAGTCTTTTATACTTATTGACGTGCGATCCCATCTGTTGTGGGAAAATGGTTCTTTTTTATATAACTGTTTGGAATTGTTTAATATCATTTGTAAAATGATTGCATTTTATAAGAAACCTGATGGCACTTACTTTACTATGCTCATGATTGCAATGACTGTAAAGTTAGTAGATATAAAATGTATTTTGCAAAAAACATGTTTTACTATTAGGGATGATGATGATGATGATGATGATGATTCTCTCAACCATCCTATTTTTTTTTTTTTATTGAAGTAACAGAGTACATAATAAATAAAATCTTTTATAGGGCTCACCTTGATCTTGGAAGCAGAAACGACAGGAAGTCAGCGCTCCGGTTCTTCACGAGATATAGAAGTGTGTTATAAGACGTCTGCTACTTCAGTTGTGGAGCTCTCCATCTCTTCCTCGCTCCTCTTCATCCTCTTACACATGGTGCACAGCAGGTAGGTGCAGACGAGCAGATAGAGAGCCACGACGAGCCACACCACGGCGCTGAACACGGCGAAGCACAGCAGGTTCTCGTCCATCTCTACTGAGCACCAACGCACAAACACACACACACACACACACACACGTACGCACGGAGACAGAGACAGCACAGACGTGTTTGTACAGTTTGTACACTAAAGTAAACGTATATATGACGGCGTTCTGTGCAAACATCAAAATATAATTTAGTGTCTCCTGTGTGAAGGCAATCAGAGTGGAATTGTGGGTAACGGCCTTCGGTCGCCTCGGCTGAGTCAGGAACAGGAAATGAAAAGAGAACAAGGCCATAAAAAAAAGAAAGGATACAAGATACAGCCTTCATACTGTAGATGAATCTCTGTAGCTGTACTCTACAATGACGGTATGAAAAGTTTACACGCCCCTTTTAAAATGGCAGGTTTTTGTGACATAATACAAAAATAAAACGAAGATAAAGTCACGTCAGGTCGTTTTCCACTTTTCATGAGACGCAGCAACCAAACAAATTCAAGTGAAAAACAGATAGAAACACAGATAGACCACTGCTGAAGCCGTGGTCCACAAAGACCTCACAAAGCCTGTACAGGGTCTCACCGTCGAAAGGTTTAGATCAGGAGAGGGGTACAGAAGAATTTCCAAAATGTTAGACGTACCATGGAAGTGGAGAAAAAAGGAGTACCGCAGTGACATCACCAAGAACAGGACGTCCCTCCAAAATTGACATAAGGATAAGATAAAAGCTTACCAGGGAGGCTGCCAAGAGACCTACGGCAACATTAAAGGAGCTGCAGGAACATCTGACGAGTACTGATTACACATGTAACAACAATCTCTCCTATTCTTCACATGTCTGGGCTATGGGGTATTGCAGCTACATGGAAGAAGAACAAAAAACATCCAAGCCCAACTAAATTACCCCAAACCATGTGACAAAATGTGATATGTTCTGATGAGACCAAGGTAGAACTTTTTGGGCAGAATTCTAAATGATATGTTTGGTGCAAAAACAAGACAACTTATCACTCAAAGAACATCAAAGCCACGGTGAAGCACGGTAGTGGCAGCATCATGCTATGGGTTTGTGTCTCTTCAGCTAGGATTGGGGCTCTAGCCAAGATAGAGCAGGGGTGTCCAATCATATCCGGAAAGGGCCGGTGTGAGTGCAGGTTTTCACTCCAACCAAGTAGAAGACACACCTGAGTCTGAGACAAGCTCAACTGATTAAACAGCTGGAATGAGTTGTGGCTCCTGCTTGATTAGAACGAAAACCTGCACCCACACCGACCTTTGAGGATAAGATTGGACACCCCTGTGATAGAAGGAATCATGGATAGCTCCAAATCCCAATCAGGTCTGGCACAAAACCTGCAGGCTTCAGTTATACAGCTGACGACCTTCCAGCATGATAACGACCCAAAGAAAGAAAGGTTCCACTTTTCCCCCACAAACAAACAAACAAACAAACACATATGACGTAAAGATTAAGGTTGATTTGTTTCCATACTGTGCTGTTAAGGGGAAATAATCAAATTCATGGTGGTAACAGTAACTCTGCTTCATCATACCTCCCTGTCATTGGTTATTTTCCTAAAACAGCACCACACGGTTTTATTTCTCTTAAATCATAGCAATTTGTCAACGATTGAAATGTTTTTATTTATTAAAGAATGACACACCTTACTTTTTTTTTTTTATCCTTTTATAGTTACACAAGTCCGTTCTTTTTCTCACTGAAGTAAACAGTATCTATAAACAAGTGTTTATTCAATGTGTGATTTGTCTCCCTCTGCTGGATTTCGCTTAGTATTACAACTACGGCTCTTAATCCAACATGAGTTCAGGGCTTTCTTCTTTCATTCTTTGTACTGCTAAAGCTTATTTTTGTTATATAGAACATACCTGTGGCTCTCAGTTTCTTTTGCAAACTTTGAGCTAATCTCCGGTTCATTTGATCTTAGCATTGAAAATGAAAGATTTGTCCTCCTAAGAGTTTTAACATTTATTCAAGGTTGAGGTGCAAAGAGAAATCTTTTTTTTTAAACTCTTATTAATATTATCATATTTGATACTTCACATCCATGCTCAGGAACGGTCAGAAACACACACACACACACACACACAGGCGTGCGTGCACACATCCGGAAACACAAACATTCCTCTTCTGATAATTCTGTATTTTTCTGCCCGTTACCAAAGAATCCATTAACGCTGTAATAACAGGTAAATAAAGTGCTGCTTATTCGCTGATTAAAAGGTTATTAATGTGAGTAAGAAATACATTTTCTGTCATTTTGATTTTCTGATTTTTAAAGTTTTTTTTTGCTGTAAACACAAATTCAGAGCAAATAATTAGGTTTGATACGTTTTATTTCTCGGAATTAGTGTGTTAGATCATACTTCATACTTCATACAGTATCTGTAATTATCGACGTCGAAAGTTTTCATATCTCTGTGAGTAAAAATACAAAGAAATGAATGCAGTCGTGAGCATCGAGGAAGCAGCGGCGTGTTCTGGTTTGATCATCTCGGCTCCTGCGTGTTGTGTTTCTCAGGGTGATGAGGAGGATCTCCAGCTCAGGCCTCCGCTCCACAGATCCCCAGCAGTGTTTTCTCATAATCTCCTGCTGTGTCGGACTGGAACACACGGGTTTATACAGCTTTTAAAACAACACACACTTTTAATCAAAAGAAAAAAATTAGATAGTGGAGAAATGTTTCTGGACTGGGGGAGGAAACCGGAGTACCCAGAGGAAACCCCCGCAGCATGGGGAGAACGCACAAACTCCGCACACACACACACACACACACACACACAGGGCAGCGGCAGGAATCGAACCCCGGACCCTGGAGGTGTGAGGCGAACGTGCGAACCACTAATCCACCGTGTGGCAATTGTAATTTAATCGCGAAGAGGAAGTCATTTACAATCGAGTACAAACGCTCAGATGCATCACAATAACTACTGACACAGAAATGAACACACACACACACACACACACACACACAGAAAGTAGGAAGCTCTCGGTCAGTGTCAGGGTGAATGATGGGAGTATTTGTGTAAACACGCTGCTCTTACATACCTTGATATCGGAGTATAAGGAGCGGCCGAACAGTTTTTTATACTCGGCCTTGATGTCCATCATGTCGATCTCGGAGCGGCTCACCATGACCCGAGTCAGCACGGCCTCGTTAGTGCCCGCACCCTGCAGGAAAAAAATTAAAAACGAACCAGGAGAAGTGAACAAGACTGAACCTGCTGTACAGATACACTGCTGGCGGCAGGATTCACCTCACACACTTTCACCCTCATCACATTCCTGTCAGTCATTTCACAACCTTTTAAACAAAAGGCACGGAGAACCGAGCCGGAGAAGAACCCAAGCGTGAAAGCAGACGTGCAAGATAGCTGTACAGGACAGCACCTGAACACCAGCTCAGTATAACGTGAACATAATACAAGTAGAAATACAGGCTCAACCAGGTGCACGGGTTTACTACACGGGTTTACTACACGGGTTTACTACACGGGTTTACTACAAAGCGTTACTTCCTGCTTAAAAAACACGTGTAAATGGAGGGAGAGGCAAAAATATTTAAGCTTCAGTGCTCAGCTGTGATATTTCCAACATTTATATATTTTTATTTTTAAAAAGACGGGCGTGTCCGCGAGCCGGACAGACGGGCGTGTCCGCGAGCCAGACAGACGGGCGTGTCCGCGAGCCGGACAGACGGGCGTGTCCGCGAGCCGGACAGACGGGCGTGTCCGCGAGCCGGACAGACGGGCGTGTCCGCGAGCCGGACAGACGGGCGTGTCCGCGAGCCGGACAGACGGGCGTCTGCAAGCCGAACAGAAGGGCGTGTCCGCGAGCCGGACAGACGGGCGTGTCCGCGAGCCGGACAGACGGGCGTGTCCGCAAGCCGGACAGACGGGTGTGCTCACCTTTCTCACTTATTCTTTCATTCTTTCTTTTCATACTTTCTCTCCGTTTTATTCTATTTTATTATTTTCTCTCATTACTTTGTATAATTTTTTCCCTCCATTTCTTTCTTTTTCTTCCTGTATATCCGCTGTGTGATCCGTTTGCTGTCTTTACCTTCAAACTCTTATGGAGAAGCTCTGCCATGTACGCCGGGACGCTGTTCACACATTTCACTGTAAGGACACACACACACACACACACACACACACACACACACACACACACACACACACACACACACACACACGTTCATCAGTGCTACAGAAAAAACAATTAACAATAAAACCCCTGTTTAATAAAATGAATTTTTTATAAATCAGTGCAAGATCAACACAGAATCTAACATTTCCGAAAAGATTCAAACGTGTGGTACCTATGGCTACTAACAATTCCTCTAAATTCCCGGACATCTCGCTCTCGATGCTCTGCTGCAGGGTTTTCCCGCTCAGGTTCTTATATTCCACCAGGGCTTTAAATAACACACACACACACACACACACACACGGAGCATTCAGATTTCTGTACAAGTTCTGATACAGTACAGAATTTTTATTTCAGTCTCCAGTCTGACTCTCACTTTGTCGGAGCTGAGGAACGCTCCTCTGGCAGAGGATATCGATGAACTTGCTCTCGTCCGTCCCCCATTTCTTCTCTCCGGCCTCGTACAGGACCTGCGCAGTCGAGCCCCACGGTAAGTGTGGAAAATGCACAGATGCAGGTTTATGATGCAAAACAATACACATGTGGTTTAATATTGTGCAAATTATACATTTCATCCAGAAAAAAAAGGATGTTGGCGTTGAGAAGTGGGAGGCCACGCCTCCTTCATTAGGACTAACAGCCACTGAGGCCACGCCTCCTTCATTAGGACTAACATGTACTGACGCCACACCTGCTTCATTAGGACTAACATGTACTGAGGCCACACCTCCTTCATTAGGACTAACATGTACTGAGGCCACACCTCCTTCATTAGGACTAACATGTACTGAGGCCACACCTCCTTCATTAGGACTAACATGTACTGAGGCCACACCTCCTTCATTAGGACTAACATGTACTGAGGCCACACCTCCTTCATTAGGACTAACATGTACTGAGGCCACACCTCCTTCATTAGGACTAACATGTACTGAGGCCACACCTCCTTCATTAGGACTAACATGTACTGAGGCCACACCTCCTTCATTAGGACTAACATGTACTGAGGCCACACCTCCTTCATTAGGACTAACATGTACTGAGGCCACACCTCCTTCATTAGGACTAACATGTACTGAGGCCACACCTCCTTCATTAGGACTAACATGTACTGAGGCCACACCTCCTTCATTAGGATTAACATTTACTGGGGCCACACCTCCTTCATTAGGACTAACATGTACTGAGGCCACACCTCCTTCATTAGGACTAACATCTACTGAGGCCACACCTCCTTCATTAGGACTAACATTTACTGGGGCCACACCTCCTTCATTAGGACTAACATGTACTGAGGCCACACCTCCTTCATTAGGACTAACATGTACTGAGGCCACACCCCCTTCATTAGGACTAACATGTACTGAGGCCACACCTCCTTCATTAGGACTAACATGTACTTAGGCCACACCTCCTTCATTAGGACTAACATTTACTGGGGCCACACCTCCTTCATTAGGACTAACATGTACTGAGGCCACACCTCCTTCATTAGGACTAACATGTACTGGGGCCACACCTCCTTCATTAGGACTAACATGTACTGAGGCCACACCTCCTTCATTAGGACTAACATGTACTGAGGCCACACCTCCTTCATTAGGATTAACATTTACTGGGGCCACACCTCCTTCATTAGGACTAACATGTACTGAGGCCACACCTCCTTCATTAGGACTAACATCTACTGAGGCCACACCTCCTTCATTAGGACTAACATTTACTGGGGCCACACCTCCTTCATTAGGACTAACATGTACTGAGGCCACACCTCCTTCATTAGGACTAACATGTACTGAGGCCACACCTCCTTCATTAGGACTAACATGTACTGAGGCCACATCTCCTTCATTAGGACTAACATGTACTTAGGCCACACCTCCTTCATTAGGACTAACATTTACTGGGGCCACACCTCCTTCATTAGGACTAACATGTACTGAGGCCACACCTCCTTCATTAGGACTAACATGTACTGAGGCCACACCTCCTTCATTAGGACTAACATGTACTGAGGCCACACCTCCTTCATTAGGACTAACAGCCACTGAAGCCACACCTCCTTCATTAGGACTAACAGCCACTGAAGCCACACCTCCTTCATTAGGACTAACAGCCACTGAAGCCACACCTCCTTCATCAGGACTAACATGTACTGAGGCCACACCTCCTTCATTAGGACTAACATGTACTGGGGCCACACCTCCTTCATTAGGACTAACATGTACTGAGGCCACACCTCCTTCATTAGGACTAACAGCCACTGAAGCCACACCTCCTTCATTAGGACTAACAGCCACTGAAGCCACGCTTCCTTCAGGGTCTGCATTTCCTTAATTAATAATATTAATATTAATATTAATAATAATAATAGGCATACATAAAGGCCACATCTCTTTCAGTAGAAATAATAAGCACAGAGGCCACGCCTCCCTCATTAATAATAATAATAATAATAATAATAATAGGCACCGATACCTCACCTCCCTGATTAATAAAAATAGGCACAAAAGCCACATCTTCCTCATTAATAATAATAGGCACAAAGGCCACACCACTTTCAGTAGAAATAATAAGCACAGAGGCCTCACCTCCCTCATTAATAATATTAACAGAAATAGGCACAAAGGCCACGCCTCTTTCTATAGAAATAATAAGCACAGACGCCACAACTCCCTCATTAGGTCTGAGACGCAGAGGCTACACCTCTTTTGTTAGGAATAGGCATCGGGGCCACACCTACTTCACCCTGAACCATTAGAAGGGGAGAGGTGGGGCATTAGCATTGCTCAAATGTAGCTGTTAAAGATTATTTCAGCAGAATTTATCACATTAAATAGTTCAATTACATTCATTAAGGTGTAAACGCTCCACCCCCTGCACTCCTGTTCACACCCCTAATCATTTCCTAGTTCCAAACATTTGCATGAAAAGAGCTTTTAAACGGAAATCTGCAGTTTGTGTCTGACTTTACCTTCGCGTCGGCTTTGGCTTTAGCAGCGTCCACATTGTTACTCTCGTCCCTTCTGCCCTGTGAGTTAAACAAAGCGAGCGGCTCACGTTACACACGTTACACGTTTTCATCCATCAGCCAGAGATGCAAAACCTCCCATAATGCACCGACCTCAGCCAGGGTGGTCAGAGTTTTCCCAAAATTTCCCCCCACCTCCGACTTCAGATCGTTAGTCAGCGCTTTCCCCGTCTCTGTAACACACCGTCAGTCACATTACATCAACTTCACAGCGTGTGACAGTCACATGATCTTCTAATCCAGAATAATAAAACTACAAACCCTGTAAGTATGCGTCAGACAGAGCTTTGATCTGATGGTTGGATCGGGAGGCGAGGATCTCGATCAGCGTGCTCTCTGTAGTTCCGGCTCCCTGAGACGCCACAGACGGAGACTTTTAACCAAATACATCATTTATCACACACACACACATTTATTAAAAAAAATAAAATAAATCATATTTACACTTGAGCGTAAATGTGTGTGTTTGTGTGTGTGTGTGTGTGATTACACTTTTACTGCTTTGTGCGATTCATAAAAAGTACGTTTTTAATTGAAGTCCTGATTAAATTAGAGTACATGTATTTGATCCTTTTTAATCACCAGGATAAAACAAGACGACACACAGAATATAAAAGTGTAAAGCTCTTACTTTAATTGCTTTTTTAATCGCCTTCATGTCGAACTGCCCCGGCGGGGTGACGAGAGCCACCAGGATGTCCTCAAAGTTTCCTTTAGTGTCTCCCTTCAGAGCGTCCACGAGAGACTGCAAAATCAACACGCAGACTAAACCCGAATCACCGAGTAAACGTACAGTCCTGCACGAACACTGCTACAGGACGATACCGAGTGTCTTATTCCCCTTCTCATCAAGCTCGTAAACCTGCGCTCCTGTCCGAGCTGCCGTTCTAGAGAATGACCTGGTTCGTCAACACCTTCTGACCACCCCGAATGTAAGCGTGGGCATACGAGCAGGACATGATGATAACCGGCTGTCTCTGGTGTTTCTTAGTCTGAACTATGGAGCTCTTCATGAGCTAACTGAAGGGTTTGTGGTTTTTTTTTTTTTGTTTGTTTGTTTGTTTATTTTGAGGAGATGATGGAGCGGTGGAGTTTTTACCTTTCCAGTCGCGTCCTGGTACGCTTTACAGATCTGCTGACGCTGAGCGCTGCTCCTCTTAGTCAGAATGTCGATCAGAGTCTTCTCATTGGTGCCTTAAGATGCCAACACACACACACACACACACACACATAATCTTTCAGACAATGTGGGTGTTCAAACATAATAATAATAATAATAATGATGATGATGATGATGGAGGTTTGAAGCGCTCCTCTCACCGAATCCTTCGATGGCCTTCCGTAAAGCAGCAGCGTCTTCACCTGCGTTAAAACCCGCTTTATCTTTAATGGTTCCTCGACCCTGAGAGACAGAACAGAACGACACGGAGATGAAGACGAAGATGAAGAATGCGCAAGGACGGACTTACAGAGACAGACTGCGAGTCCAGTGAGTCCTGAAGGAGGCTTAAAATCATTCTGAGACACGAGACTAATCGTCCAACGCGAATGCGCGTCCAATACACAGCGATGCAGTTAAACAGTCATGTTTACACACTCATGTCCTCGGTTTGTAAAACATTATTATATCACTTCAGTGTCGCACCAAATATATTTTTTCTACTTTCTCATTATGCCTTTGTCTTTTTATTTAAAAAAAATTTCTGACTTTGAAATGAAACCTCTATCGCTACGGTGATCTGGCTGATAAACATGGCGGGGTGTCTCATGTAAACAAATAGGAATCCGTTTTTCGCTTTCGCTAAGACACAACACTTCTAAACGCAGAGTTTAGTTAACGCTCAGAGTCGGCTACACCCCACACCACACCTCAAATATCGTTTAGTTGCGTCACAGGTTCCCAACCCTTTTTTTAAATTTAAAAAAAAAAAAAAAAAAAAAAAAAAAAACAATGGCAAAGAAGTCAAACAGGTTTATGGCAGCAATATGTTTAGCGTGTTTACGTTCATAGATGCTTCTTTATTATCACAAATAACAAAGTGGTATACATTTTTATTTATTTTTAAAAAATACATACAGCTTTTGTATCAAATACTAAAATAGTAAAAACATCGCATGCAAAAGTTTTTACACCTGATACAATCACTGTACATTCATTCGTTTACTGGAACACACTCGGGAAGGAACGTTAATTAGCTGATTAACCGGATCAGGTGTGTTCGAGCGGAAAAAAACATTAACACGGCCAAGACCGTAACCGAGGTTAGAAACGTGCGTGTAGAATGAAGGCAAAATCCCGAGAGGATCTCAAAGCTGTCTTCGGCGTTTTTGCTACCTGTGGGACCGGTTGCACCAGCTGGACGTACAGTACACCTGGCTGTGAAACTATACTGGACGTAAAACGCACCACAAGTCCTACGTAGAAGTCCGAGTACTAAACCTAGTGATCATGAAGTAACATCTGCGAGCCCAACATCATCGCCTCTTAAGGGTGTGTAAAGTATTGCATTTTAACTACAGGACTATAACTAGAAGAACCTGTTATTCACGAGACAACAACATGGCGCGTTGTATTTCTTCAAATATCTGAATCTTGCTCCGGTGATGGGTTTTGAAAGGAATCTCCAGCCACTAACAGGTGGAAAGATCCTTTAAGTCAGGCATAATGTGATTTCTCTTCAGTTTATTACACGGTCGTCTTGTTTACAGCTTCACACACATGTGAAACATCTGTACCGGAGATCTTCAGTCCGATCCACACACGGCTGCAGGTTTTCATTCCAGCCAAACTGGAGGCAAACTTGATGGCTGACTGGATGATCTGATCAAACGAGAGAAGCCAGGTGTGGCACCTGTTCGGCTGGAATGAAAGGATGCAGCCACACCGGCTCTCTCTCTCTCTCTCTCTCTCTCTGGATAAGACTGAATACGCCTGATATATACTTCTGTGTGTTAATGCAGAAAAGATAAACCTCAAAATTACTTTACTCACCCCAGGAGAAGCCATTCCAGATGTTAGGATGGGTTGTAACCCTGCAGTGAGAGATTATACACTGTGTTATCTGATGCTTTCCTCCTCCTCCTCTCTTCAATCCAAGACCTTCATTAGATCACCTGTATAATCACCCTATAGTAAGTATTCTAAACACTAACTGCACAATAAGGACTAAACCCTGCAGAAAAGATATAATGCACTGGAGGTTATAGTACACTCTATACCCTGAAAACTGACTCAAAATGGATCCAAAGTTTATCCGAATACGCACCGAGAGAACGCAGGGTTTATCCGGACATCTGCACGAGTCTCTGTTTGCTTTATTTTCTCAATAAAGGGATAATAAAAGTCTGTTTTATTACCTTGTCTCGATGATAATGTCCCCTAACACACGGTGGTGTTTAGAGCAGGCAAACACTCGACTAATGCAGGAAGTGAATCACCTTTCCCGAAATCAGCGCACCTTGTTTAATAGCGATGGGCGTTACGAGTCACTTCACTGAATCGATTCTTTAGAATAGACTCGCGGGATTTTGATTCGTTTGATTCACCACGCAGACTCCATGATAAATAAAAGCTTTCCTCCGACTAATTCCCCAAATTATGGTTTTAACATACAGCGGTTTTGCATAAGTTTTGACACCCCTAGCTTACTAACTTTCATTTGCTATGCTAACAATCCCCTGTGTGTGTGTGTGTGTGTGTGTGTGTGTGTGTGTGTGTGTGGTGCTGTTAGCTAACACAATGTAGACATAACTGAGGGAAATGATCTAGTTATACAGTATATACTATAGTCAAGTTAGCTTAAAACTGTAAGTATTACATGTAATGTTTACAACGCCTTAAAAATATTTCCTTATAGCACATGAAAAATGAGCGTTACCCCACTCGGACCATGGTGAAAGGACTGATGTTTTTTCACTGGTTGTGATCGTCTACGTTTCTATGGTTCTGAACAAAACTGCATGTGATTGACGTTTTGACCACTGGCGCGCCGTCTCTAATATCTTCTTACTCTAGACACTAGCTAGCCACTAACCTTTTCCATTTCAATTACATCAACAAGGAGTAGCAAGAAAGCTAACTGACTAAATACATATTTATTAATTAGCATGAATTAGCATGACTTCGGCTTTTTTCTTTCTTTTTGTGTATTTTCCAACACAGATATGAACTCTGAGGGGAGAAAGAAAGGAGGAAGAAAGAAAGAAAGGAGGGGGAAAAGAAAGAAAGAAAGAAAGAAAGAAAGAAAGAAAGAAGGAAAGAAAGAAGGGAAGGAGGGAAGGAGGGAGGGTGGAAAGAGAGAGAGAAAGAAAGAAAGAAAGAAGGGAAGGAGGAAGGGAGGAAAGAGAGAAAGAAAGAAGGAAAGAAAGAAGGAAAGAGAGAAAGAAGGAAAGGAGAGAGGGAGGAAAGAGAAAGAAAGGAGGAAAGAAAGAAGGAAAGAAAGAAAGAAAGATGGGAAGGAGGAAAGAAAGAAAGAAAGAAAGAAAGAAAGAAGGGAAGGGAGGAAAGAAAGAAAGAAAGAAAGGAGGGAGGGAGGGAGGAAAGAGAGAAAGAAAGAAGGAAAGAAAGAAAGAAAGAAAGAAGGAAAGAAAGAAAGAAAGAAGGGAGGGAGGAAAGAAAAAAGAAAGAAAGAAAGAAAGAAAGAAGGGAAGGAGGGAAGGAGGGAGGGAGGAAAGAGAGAAAGAAAGAAAGAAAGAAAGAAGGGAAGGGAGGAAAGAAAGAAAGAAAGAAAGGAGGGAGGGAGGGAGGAAAGAGAGAAAGAAAGAAGGAAAGAAAGAAAGAAAGAAAGAAGGGAAGGAGGGAAGGAGGGAGGGAGGAAAGAGAGAAAGAAAGAAAGAAGGGAAGGAGGGAGGAAAGAAAGAAAGAAAGAAAGAAAGAAGGGAAGAAGGGAAGGAGGGTGGGAGGAAAGAAAGAAAGAAAGAAAGAAAGAAAGAAAGAAAGAAAGAAAGAAAGAAAGAAAGAGAAAGAAGGGAAGGAGAGAGGGAGGAAAGAGAGAAAGAAAGGAGGAAAGAGAGAAAGAAAGGAGGAAAGAAAGAAGGAAAGAAAGAAAGAAAGGAGGGAGGGAGGGAGGAAAGAGAGACAGAAAGAAGGAAAGAAAGAAAGAAAGAAAGAAAGAAGGGAAGGAGGGAGGGAGGAAAGAAAGAAAGAAAGAAAGAAAGAAAGAAAGAAAGAAAGAAAGAAGGGAAGGAGGGAGGGAGGAAAGAGAGAAAGAAAGGAGGAAAGAAAGAAAGAAAGAATGGAAGGAGAGAGGGAGGAAAGAGAGAAAGAAAGGAGGAAAGAAAGAAAAAGGTAGAATGGAAGGAGAGAGGGAGGAAAGAGAGAAAGAAAGGAGGAAAGAAAGAAGGAAAGAAAGAAAGAAAGAAGGGAAGGAGGGAGGGAGGAAAGAGAGAAAGAAAGAAGGAAAGAAAGAAAGAAAGAAGGGAAGGAGGGAGGGAGGAAAGAGAGAAAGAAAGGAGGAAAGAAGGAAAGAAAGAAAGAAGGGAAGGAGGGAGGGAGGAAGGAAAGATGTGAAATGTAATAAACACGAGTGGGGTGGATTACTTCCTCAATTGTTTTTGTTTGTTTGTTTGTTCTAAAATGCCACCCTGTCATGGATTATTTTCCTATAACAGCACTACACAGTGTTTTATTCCTCTTATACCACAGCAAATTGTCGTACATTTGATCCTTTTATAGATACATTTAATGCTGACAAGTCAGTGCCTGTTCTCGCTTACGACAATAGCCGCTACAGTCTAAACTAAACGTGTGTAATAAATGAAATAATAAATAAATGACATGTATAAATGAATACATACATGTGTCTCCCTCTCGTGGTTGTTATTTAATATGACAGTTTTATGCGCTTGTGTTGCTGAAGCTCGTGCCAGCCTGCGTTCCTCAGTTCCTTCCTCAACCTCACAAATCTCTACTTCAATTCATCCTGGCATTTAACATGAAAGATCTGTCCTCCTAAAAAGTTGTAGGATTGCATCAAGGTGACATGCTCATCGACGGTCACTCACACACACACACACACACACACACACACACACACACACAATACTGCAGCTACCTGCATGACCAACATTCAGCTGGGATTTAATCCATGCGCAATTCGAAACGAATTCTGTTCTGTTCTGTTTTCCACCACATGATGGCGTCTTCTTCACATTTTCCAACACGGGATCAACTTTTCCTCTGTTGCCATGGAGAAGCAGCAGAAGACTGGATGGAGACGATGGCCATGTCCTGCTGATTACTCCTAAAATATCGATCCTGACGACTCTGTTCTGGTGTTTTCTGTCCCATCCTCTCCTGTCCTTCTCGGTCTTCATTCGTCCTGTTCTGCGCTCTCTCTCTCTCTCTCTCTCTCTCTCTCTCTCTCTCTCTCTCTGTGTCTTCTTTTTCCCTGTTTTTTCGTTTTTTTTGTCTTTACTTTTGTCCTCTTTTTTTCTGTTCGGTCCTCTTCCTTCTTCCTTTGTCCTGTCCTCTTTCAGTTTTTTGTTGTTCTTTTCTTTGTTCTTAGTTTGTTCTGTCCTCATTTGCCTGCTTTTGTCCTCTTTCATCCTGATTGTCCTCTTTTTCTCTGTCTTGTCCTCTTATGTCCTCTTTCAATCTGTCCTGTCCTTTTCTTCTGTGCCATGTTCTTTTATCCTCGTTGTTCTGCTTTGTCTCTTTGTCCTCTTTTGAACTTTTCCATTCTGTTCTGTCCTCTTTCCTTCTGATCCGTCCTGTTTCACACACACACACACACACACACACACACACACACACACACACACACACACACACACACACACACACAGATGCTCTGCAGCTTTTTTGTGACCTGTGAAGAATAAATGAACTCTATTTAATGTGTGAAACCCTGCCAAACATCTCTGTCCACCTCAAACCGCTCTTTCAGACCGAACGCTGGATCCTGAGCTGCGATGAGAGTTAAAGCCTTCAGACGAGACGCGGGTGTCCGGCGGGCCTCGCCCCCTCCCGCTGCTTCAACCCCAAGACCAGGGAAAGATCTCAATCAACATGTAATTAATAACTCTGAGGCTGAGAACACATCAGGAAGCAATTATTGACCGAGCTCCTTCGTCTTCACATGTCGCTCAACGTGTGCGTCTGCATCACACAGAATTCTCTCTTCGGACTTTATTTACCACAGCGTTCCAGCGAGTTTCTGTTACAGCACAGCGAACCATCGCTACCGCCTCCACCTCCGAACCTTCACCACTCAACACCACACACATCCTGCAAGATCTCAAAACTTACCTCGGTGTGACGTGGGGTGAAGACACGGGACATAGTCCTCACCCCGTCCTCACCGTGTCCTCACCACGTCCTCACCCTCACCTCGTCCTCACCGTGTCCTCACCACGTCCTCACCGCGTCCTCACCCTCACTGTGTCCTCACCCTCACCGCGTCCTCACCGCATCCTCAGCCTCACCTCGTCCTCACCGTGTCCTCACCACGTCCTCACCGCGTCCTCACCCTCACTGTGTCCTCACCACATCCTCAGCCTCACCTCGTCCTCACCCTCACTGTGTCCTCACCTCGTCCTCACCCTCACTGTGTCCTCACCCTCACCGCGTCCTCACCTCGTCCTCACCCTCACTGTGTCCTCACCCTCACCGTGTCCTCACCCTCACCGCGTCCTCACCGCGTCCTCACCCTCACCTCGTCCTCACCCTCACTGTGTCCTCACCCTCACCGCGTCCTCACCGCGCCCTCACTCTCACCTCGTCCTCACCACGTCCTCACCCTCACTGTGTCCTCACCGCATCCTCACCCTCACCTCGTCCTCACCCTCACTGTGTCCTCACCGCGTCCTCACCCTCACCTCGTCCTCACCCTCACTGTGTCCTCACCCTCACTGTGTCCTCACCTCGTCCTCACCCTCACTGTGTCCTCACCGCGTCCTCACCCTCCTCGTCCTCACCTCATCCTCACCACGTCCTCACCCTCACTGTGTCCTCACCCTCACTGTGTCCTCACCGCGCCCTCACCTCATCCTCATGCGTCCTCACCGCGTCCTCACCGCGTCCTCATCCTCACACGTCCTCACCTCGTCCTCACCGCGTCCTCACCGCGTCTGTCTGTTTTTATAGGAAATGACTAGAATTATGCAAAAAAAACAAAAAACTTTAGAAAACACTTTAAAGAATGTTTAGAGGAAAAATTACCAGGGATATGAAGGGAGAATTAAAGTTATAAAGTGCAAATAAATAAACAAACAAACAAATCAACGAATTTAGGTTTGTTTTTTTTGTTTTTTTAAATCGACAGAAAATATTAATATTTTTTTTTAAATATGGTTAAGACCAAGAAAAATGACCATCAATATGAAAGGAAAATAAAGCGCATTTTAACTCACTAATTAATGAACTACATAGCTAAATAAAAAAATTAAAAACAAAGGCAAAAAATGAGAAGGTTTTAGGGGTTTCTTTTATTTTTTTTGATCCATAAAAACATTCGATAAAATCAAATTTAAAAAAAAGAAAATAAAAAATTAGGCATGCGGGGTTTTTTCTCCCCTTTTCAGAAAAACCCTTTTATTCTTTGAGCGAGGGAGGAAAAGACGTTTAGAAAATACGTTCAAGTATATTCAAAAATAGACTACAATACAGAGCCTAGGTTCCATCTAGTACCTTAAAAGGTTCCATGTAAAGACCCCACAACAAACTTCCGTTTCAGAACCGTTTCCAAACAGAAACTCTTCAGAACTCTCGAAACCCGTAACGATCCCAAAAAGCCTTGCAGTCTCACAAAACTAAAGAGTACTATACCTGTTCCTTGGTACTTTTTGATGTCGGAACTTGTAAATGTAAATACGGTACCTTTAAAAAAACAGATTTAATGTTCACGACAGGATCAGAACCATCTTTGGGTAGATTTAAAGCTACACTAGGGAACAGATACGTACTGAAGCTACTAAAACGACACGGCTCCTGATGACAAGGAACGGTACCTGGAGTCACGCCATGGGACAGCGTTCACTTCAGGTTTCAGCGTCATACACACCTTCAGTGTTTCAGGATCTCAAATATCCTAGAGTTCAACTAGAACTCAAACTTTCCATCCTCCACTACATCGTTCCAAAACGACGGAGACGTCCCGCTTGGAAACCGATGGTCTTCTCAACGCCGATTTCATCAAGTGACGATAAATCAAAATGGCCGCTCGAAGCAGGAACGGTAAGCACAGCGGCGCTTCATACCTGTCAATGAGTTACGCCGTATATACTGTAAGTATTCGCCTCAGATCAATCCACGTACAGACATTTTCACTTAAATCTATACCGCAGACTCTACAGGTCACCGGTCACCCAACACGGCCAGCTGGTTAGCTTGTTGCTAATACAAGACGAACACGGAGGCGTCCGTTTGATCCGCGCTTCGTTGCTTGAACGCAGGGATCGAAAATGACATCATTCTGAGGTTAATCGAATGCAGTATAAATCCAGAAGTGGGTGTGACCTAAACCAGAATGTTCTGTCCTCCGTGCAGAAAAATGTCGACATGGACGCAACTCCATGTTAGCAACAAGCTAGCCAGCTAATTGTGACGAGTGATGCGTATTTTCCTCCTCGGTTATAGATTTAACAAGCGCATGCGTCTGTATGTCGATCGATCTGACGCGAACGCATTCACGGGTAAGAAGTGCTGCCGCGTTCACGTCTCATGCTGATTTGACGGCGGCCATCTTGATTTGACGTCACTCGCCGGACTCGCGGGAACGCGGAGGCGAGCAGACCGCGCGGGGTTCCTGAGCCGAGAGGGCGTTTTCTCTGGGGTTTTTTTTCCTGCTTGGAAGTTCGAGTATCACGAGACAAACGCAGCGTAATTCCGGTTTGCACCCGCTGAAGGGTTTTATAACGAATCTAGCTGGTTCGATTTCCAAACTATAAACAAACTCGTAGCGCGATTTAAATCAGGACGCTTCCAATGACGGCTGAATGTTCATGAACGTCAACGTGGTGTTTAATTCGCCGTCTTACACTAGCAGGGGAGTAAAAATCTTTTCTTTTTTTTTTTCAAATTATTGTCCAAACGAAAGAATAACGTGCTCATCTGTTCATTCTTTATAACGTGTTCATATGCATCCGTATTACACACGATTCTCACCCTGTTAAAAAACAAGAACGATGTCAAACACATCAGCGGAACACAACAGCTTGGAGAGAAAGAGTTCCACTACCATCATCATCACCATCACCATGATCATGATCATGGCCACTGCTTGTGCTCAGGCCGTAGCCATCTCGCGCAGCTAATTGGGATCAGATGCGAGCACGGCTGACGCTGAGGCCTAACCTGGAAGCATTTATTTTATGGAAAAGATGTTTAGTTAAGTGCAGTGCTGTGGCCTAATGAGTCTGGGCCCTCAGCCCTGTGATGAATATGATCGGTGAAAGCTCTGAAGGCTGGTTCCTGAGTCCTTCCTTCCTCTCGCATCGGGTTTCAGATTAGCAGACTTCCTGTCCGCTCGCCGCATTTGTGCTCCAAATGATACTTCTTTATTACAAAGGTTATCATGTATTAGTTTGTAACGCAACTGCCATTTTACCCCCTGACTTTTCCTGATGGAGGAGGATTAGCAATAAGCAGCGCAGCAAGTCTTACGCTAAATCTTTACAAAGTTTCTACAAAGTGGTACCAGGCGACTGTTATTAATCCGATAGCTCAAAGAGAGAGAGAGAGAGAGAGAGAGAGAAGAGAGAGAGAAGAGAGAGAAGAGAGAGAGAGAGAAGAGAGAGGAGAGAGAAAGACACACAGAGAGAGAGCGCGACTGAGAGAGGGAGGGTGAGAGAGACTGAGTGAGAAAGAAAGAGTGAGAGAGAGAGAAAGACAGACAGAGAGTGTGAGAGAAAGAGTGAGAGAAAGAGAGTGAGAGTGAGCGAGAGAGTGAGAGAAAGAGAGAGAGTGAGTGGGAGTGAGAAAGAGAGAGAGAGTGAGAGAAAGACAGAGAGAGAGTGAGAAAGAGAGAGAGTGAGAGAGAAAGAGAGTGAGATAAAGAGAGAGAGAAAGAGAAGGAGAGAGAGTGAGAGATAAAGAGAGAGTGAGAGAGTGAGAGAGAGAGAGAGAAAGAGAGTGAGAGATAAAGAGAGAGAGAGAGAAAGCGAGTGAGATAAAGAGAGAGAGATAGTGAGAGAGTGAGTGAGAAAGAAAGAGAGAGAAATCGAGAGAGAGAGAGAGATAAAGAGAGAGAGTGAGAGAGATATATAGAGAGTGAGAGTGAGAGAGAGAGAAATAGACAGAGAGAGAGATTAAGAGAGAGTGTGAGAGAGATAAAGAGAGAGACAGATAAAGAGAGAGATAAAGAGAGAGATAAAGAGAGAGAGTGAGAGAGAGAGAGACAGATAAAGAGAGAGATAAAGAGAGAGAGATAGAGAGAGTGAGAGAGATAGAGATAAAGAGAGATTGAGAGAGTGAGAGAGAGATAAAGAGGGAGAGTGAGAGAGATAAAGAGAGAGAGATAAAGAGAGAGAGAGAGATAAAGAGAGAGAGATAGAGAGAGAGAGCATGAGAGATAGAGTGAGAGAGAGAGAGAGAGATAAAGAGAGAGAGAGCATGAGAGATAAAGAGAGTGAGAGAGAGAGAGAGATAAAGAGAGTGAGAGAGAGAGATAAAGAGAGTGAGAGAGAGAGAGAGTGAGTGAGAGAGAGAGAGAGATAAAGAGAGATAAAGAGAGAGAGATAAAGAGAGAGAGAGAGATAAAGAGAGTGAGAGAGAGAGATAAAGAGAGATAAAGAGAGAGAGATAAAGAGAGAGAGATAAAGAGAGAGAGAGAAAGAGAGTGAGAGAGAGAGATAAAGAGAGTGAGAGAGAGAGAGAGATAAAGAGAGTGAGAGAGAGAGAGAGTGAGTGAGAGAGAGAGAGAGAGAGAGAGTGAGTGAGAGAGAGATAAAGAGAGTGAGAGAGAGAGAGAGTGAGTGAGAGAGTGACAGAGAGAGAGAGTGAGTGAGAGAGAGATAAAGAGAGAGAGATAAAGAGAGTGAGAGAGAGAGAGAGTGAGTGAGAGAGAGAGAGATAAAGAGAGAGAGATAAAGAGAGAGAGAGAGAGATAAAGAGAGTGAGCGAGAGTGAGGGAGAGAGAGAGAGAGAGAGATAAAGAGAGAGAGATAAAGAGAGAGAGAGAGAGATAAAGAGAGTGAGCGAGAGTGAGGGAGAGAGTGAGTGAGAGAGAGAGAGAGAGAGAGAGAGAGAGAGTGGAACATATGGTACACTTGAGTGGTGTGTCACACTGATGTAATAAATACGGGTGGCGTGTGTAATACGAGACGTATTTTAAAACCTCGGAATGCCGGTGCAGTTGTTCGGATGATAAATCGAACCGCTGACTCCTGACTGAACCCTCACGTCTTTATCTGAACGTCAGGACCCGCCCTGATCATCCTGCGTTCACGTCCTTACCCACCTCCAGACCTTTGATTGACAGATCTGTACAGCTTTAAAGCGATCAAACCCGGCCTTTCAGAGCTATAACACCACTATAGAATCTTTTTTCCTTCATTTGGACATGTTCCTGTTGCGTCACCTTCAGGTAACATATCAGAAATTATTTTACGCCTCACTTTGTACTTTAAGCCCCGCCCATGTGGGTGTGTCTCGCTCTAGAGTAGCAATTTCCTAACCCTGTGTAACAATCTAGACAAAAGTCTACACAAGCAATAATAACGATGATGATGATTGTGTAGCTATAAACCACTCGGCTCTCCGTCTCCATCAATGATGACGATGCTCCAGCTCGGATCAAACACGCACCATCGTGAAATTCCATTACAAACCATCAGCTGTTAACCATTAAAACCATTACCAAATGGTATCTATTATGTAGTAGAAAGTATTAAGGACGTAGGTCCTTACTGGTATCCACTAGAAACAACATGCTACCAATGGAAAGCTAAAAAATTACCAGCAGAGACCCACAGGGACCATCACAGTTTCCATTAAAACCAATACAATTCCCATTATAACCATTACTAAATGGTTTCCATTACATAGTAGAAAGTCTTAATAATGTACGTCCTTAATGGTATCCACTAGACACAACATGCTACCAATAGAAAGCAACAAATTACCAGTAGAGACCCACAGGGACCATTACAGTTTCCACTAAAACCAATACAATTCCCATTATAACCATTAAAACCATTATAAAGTCTATGAGGGTTTGCTGTTGTTTGTTCCAGCAGGGATGGAGTAACGCACGTTATTCATGTACGTTTCCATAATGGCCAGAGCACTGAGATTTGGACAAGCGGATCACTGATATTGATCCCGGAAGAGATGAGAACCAGAGGTTCTCCTGCAGGAGGACCTGTGTGTGGTTTTGATAACATATAACGAACATGTGGTAGACACACAGCCCCACCCGCACGCCGCTCCTCATCCCGTTCTCCTCGGGCGCTGATTACAGCCTTCCCCTGAGACAAGAGCGCGCTCCCTCGGAGACGGCGGGGCGAGGGGGTGTGGGGGCGAGGGGGTGCGGGGCTGGGTGTCTACTCACTTAGGATCAAGACGTGGACAGGAAATCGTCTCGGATGTAAAAAGCTAAACGTATAATTCCTCCCGTGTCGGTAATCACGATGTCCGGACGATTCGAAATGACAGACTTAAGCACTCCGACCTTAAAGCGACGCTCCTCCCGGAGACGGGTTCACGTCTACTCTACAGGAAGTGACTGCGCTGAACCTGGATCAGACGACTCACCTGAGCGCGAGTCTTCGCTTGACCAAGTGTTTCACTCGCGTAGACTCTTGAGTACTAATCTGTAGTACCTTTATCTGGTGAAATGTGTTCATAGCGACAATTTAGGTACAAAACTGAATCCCTTTTAAAGCTTTAAACGTCGCAGTACGGGTTCCTCTCTAGCTAAAAGATACCTAAAGGTATCTGGGCGTTACGATGACGTAAGAATACCAATATCAGGAGACGTCATGACGTAATAAACGTATCGTGCGGATATCCTGATATCATATACACGTCACATTTTAATTTAATTTGAAGTGTAACGCTACTGTTTCTACATGTCGTGCCTTCGGGTGTCGTGATATGATATTTCCGGCGCATCACCAAACCCGTACCAATTCAGAAAAAGGGGGGAGGGGGAGTTGGGGTGTAAACGTGTCAGTGTTCTTTAGGGTACATCAATCAGCGCTGAGCACATAGACATTTAAAGGTGCATTACATTATTTATCTCTCTCGGATAAACGTATAAAAGACATCGAGGGTTTCACTCCGCTGACACGCTCCTACAAGGTCTGTAGATCGAATGTTTGGAAGTAAAAAAAAAAAAACACCCCCCAAAAGGATCGCTCGTTATGAGTGCGCCGTGTATGAAGCACGGGTATGACGTGATGACTTCTACATCCCGCGCGCGGTGCGCATCCAAGAGCCGTCTCGAATCGAACGCTCACGGCGCAGACGACTCGGCTGTCATTTTGTCGGGAAACAGAAGAGCTGATTAAAGTGCGTAATTCGTTTAAAGCTCTCGATTGGTCCCTCAGATGTCTTTTTAAAAAAGAAAAAAAAAAGACAACAAAAGAAAAACACAAGTCGGAGTCAAAAACGGAAACGACGCACCTTGGAATAATTGTACGCTTTTGAAACACGAGCCGCTATCAGAAGTGTGACAGAATTTTTTATTTTTTTTATTTTTTTAAATCTGACCAAAAAAGAAAAAGAAAAAAAAAAGAAAGAGGAAAATCGTGTTAATTTTCCACGGTGCAATTTGCATATGCAGTGAGGCCGCGTGCCCTCTTTTTAAAGGCACCGGTGGAAAATAGGGGAGAGGGAAGAAAAAAAAGAAAAGAAAAGAAAAAAAGCGCCATTGCTTTCCGAAGTGCGTTCCGCAGTTAAGCTGATTGGATCCTTGATGAGGCCGTCGGGTGGCCTCGTACACTTGAGAGACAGGCGAAGACGCGGCGAGCCAATTCAGAGCGCCGCTGAAGTGATTAAACGCGCTCTCGAGCTCCAGCGTCCTCCTCGCGCCTCACCCACCCATCCACAGCAGAGCGCACAGAGCGTAATCAGCGCGGCCCGGGATGAGAATAATAGAGCGCTTCTTCTGCGCTGGAGACCCTGCCGTTTCCACAAGTGCTCGTGCTCTCCACTGAAACCGGGATATCGGCGCTTCCGAGACTGCACGCCAGGATGAGTGATGCAGCTCGAGCGTAAATAATCTGCATATAAACCAGACGGGAAAGAAAAGAAGAAAGAAAAAAAAAAGGGGGGGGGGCCCGAGACAGACACACAGTGTGATGTTTTTCACGGTTATACTTCCAGGAAGAAGATGCTTTATGGTCAGACATCACTCTCCCATATCTCTACACACGCCCTAGATCAGCAGGCGACACGACAGACGCGTCGTGGGGTCTTCGAATCGATTCGTAAGGAAAAGTTACGAAGGCGAAGGTTTCCTTGACTTTGACGCGACGAGATGTAGAGCTACTGCTGGTTAATGTTCAAATGCAACGAGTAATTAAAGCAACAGGAGGCCATTCGGCAAGGCGTCTACGGTCTAATCGTCGTCGATCCTTCATGACGCGTCCTCGAGTCCTTAATCACTATGTCGTATAACCGGTGCGGTTATAGGAAAATAATCTCGTTTTAAACGTTGCAGAACACGTCCACGGGACGAGTTCGTTCCCGTTCTCACTTCCTGTCTGTTCAGAAAACACTGAAACTGGAGACTCCTTCCGTAAACATTTCGGTAGACGTTTTTGCGTCCGGTCCCTACAGGATTACGCGATTGTTTTTTTTTTTCAGCGTGGAAACGGACACAACGTCGAGGAAACTCCGCAATATTCGGAGGAGCGCGCGATTTTTTTCCGGGATTAGCGCAGAGCCGTGCCGAGACGCGTCACGTGACGCGCCCTTCGATTCACGTGCGTCGAACACGAGTGCGGCCGAAAGGTCTCGCCGACGGACGAGCATCACCGCGAAAGCGTGCGCGGAACAATTCCGCCGATTTCGGAAGGCGCGTGAAAAAAGCTGCAGCAAAACCGGTCCCGGTGGCGCGTCTGCTTTACGAGTCTCCGTGAACGAGCCGTTACTATAGAAACGCCAACACGTTGCGACGAGCGCCTTGATATGAACCTGCGATCGGCGTAACGGTCAGAACTACTTCCAGAGCTGCTGTAGAGAAGATGAATCGTCAACACTTTCTGTAGTATAAACAGTCATCTAAATAACTGAACCGGGTCCACACCGCTCCATCGCTTTCGTCCCGGTTTCTCAGCTCGAGCTGCCAAAAAAAGGGAGCGGCCATTTCGTTTCCCCACGCGGTTTTAGAATATCAAGACGTGCCCGAGACGAGCGGGTAATCGACGGCGAGACTTTTACGATCCCGAAAGTTTAGTGTCAATTTACGCGTGTATATTTTCAGCGACACAGAAGGAAAAACATTCGGCCCCGGCTCCCGCCTTCCCGATCGCCTCCGTCAGGGCGGCTGTAAACAGAGAGAGAGGGAGAGACGCACCGCAATCCGCGTGATAAATGTAAAACGAAGTGAAGCTATCAGCTGAAAGCAATTTTCAAGCCGGTGCACGGAGCCAGCGACTCGGGATTTTCACCCCTTTCATCGATCATGAGCCTCCAGTCCAGGCCAAGATACACAATGCCCCCAAATTACTGACATATGGACCTGGCCTCGGAGAAAACCCGCCTGTGGACTGCCTCGTCTAAACGCCTGTTTATTCAGTCACCCTGATGTTTCCCTTGCACCGTGTACCTCTCGAAATGTAAGTACACAGTGTAATAGCTCAGGTTTGGTGCACGTGCGAGATAAATGTCACCTTTAGAAAAAACAAAAAAACAAAAAAAACAAAACACGACTGAACTGGTAGCAAAAAATCTCCGTATTTTATTTAAAAAACAAAAACAAAACAGCAGCTATGTAGGGAAACAAACGGTTTATTACGAGCGCCGTCCTGTAAAGACTGACGAGTTTACACTTTCTTACGTAAACGCGGCCGTGTGGCATCGCTCTGATTAGCAGGGAGGAACCCCAGAACCACATTAAAACTTCATCTGTCCTCCCGGCTGTTTGTTTGAGGATGTGAGGATGAGAGGATGGGCGTGGCCTCCGACAGCCGCTGCCGTGCCATGGCGACGTTTGTTTACACGCGATTAAAAAACACACAAACAAACAACGCCCCAATCGCTGCCTTCTACAGTCCGGTTTAATCACCGCGCCGGTTACGGGATGTTTAGTTTGACGGGGGGGGTGGGGTGGGGGGGTGGGGTGTGTTATATAAAAAAAAAAAAAAAAAAAAAAAAAAAAAAGTTCCGCTCGATTTTTTCAGGATGTCCGGCTTCCGACTCCTGAAATGACACCCGAAATAAACGACGTTGGAGAGCTTCGTTACGGAGTCCGTGTCAGCCCAGGAGCTCTTTGGTTTTCGAGGCGAGTTGTTTGTCGATGTCTGCTGCGAAAGCGTCCGCCATCTGCTGAACCTGGGAAACAAATCACAAATCACAAATAAACACACACCCCGTATTATGGCGTCTCTGGTTTAAAGCACGTCCCGGTTTTAAATCCCGAGTGGTTTGCGCCAGGAAGGATTAAATGAAACAGTTCTGAAGTAATCAGGGATTTGTTGACGCGAGTTTTATTTTGTAAAACGGATTAGAAGCGATAAAAAAGCCGGGGTTCATCCAGACAGCGTAATGCATCCTTTCGCTCCGAACGGGTAATAAACAGCGTCGCATTAACGCCGAGAGTAAAGGTCTGACGTGAATATTAAGATTAACTCCAGATTAAGATTGAATCCGTGGCTGGAATTTAAATCCGGGTTTAAAGTAATGAAGTTAATCACTTTCACTACACGCGACGCTCTCGCGGCGCACTACGCTCTCGCAACACCCTCGCTACACACGACACGCTCGCATCACATTCGGCTCCGCCTCGCCCCGCTGCTGTGATCCGAATAAGCAATACAGAAACCTCTCACCTGCTTTTCTATCAGGTGGATGGTGTCCTCGGACACGCCCTCTTTACTCCTCTTCACCTGCGCCAGGGCGTTGGAGCGGACCCTCCTCACCGACTCCTTGGCCTTGTTGCTAAACTGCTTTGCCAGCTTGGTTAGGTTCTCCCTGTGTTCCCGAGTCACCCTGCCGATCACACACACACACACACACACACACACAACCTATAACGAGTAGACTGTTTTATATAGCCCGCACCACAATTTTACTCCATGAATTGTAGAAAACGGCCAAAAAGAAGACAATTTAGAGTAATAAAACAGAACGTTGACCGGAAACGTTATCCCATCTCTCCTAATGACGCTTCCACTACGGCGATCTCCTGAAATCATCACACAACACTACTGACGTGTTTGGTGGCACAAGGGGAAGGGGACCTACACAATGTGAGGCCGGTGGTTTTAATGTTAAGGCTGATCGGTGTGTGTATGATGGAACTTTACGTGTGACTGAGATATGTGCAAACGAGAAACGTTTGACTCGAGGAACGTTTTCGGAACTACGTACACAGATGTAGTACAGAATCTGACCACGCGGAGGGTTTTCCCCCAAGTGTGCCACGTAAGACACCAGATCGAAACCCCTTTCATACCGTGCTGAAATAAAACATCCCGGCAAAGGAAAGAAAGACACTTCAAGAACCCGAGCAACACAGTGTGTGTCTAAATTCTGGTAGGTGTAGGAATGTTTCTTCTGCCGCTCCTCCTTAATTAGTGCTTCGATACGAGCCGTTTTGCAAACAGTCCGAGAGCGGCGTGTGTTTACTGCAAACAATGTGTGTAATTAGTGATCGGGATCCAATCAAGCCACGCACTCTGTATTTTATACATGCAAATGTGTGTGAGGAGGCCGCGCTGATTGCGGACGCCTCGTCCGGCCCGTTCGCAATCCGCCGCCAGACGAGCAGCTGCCACGCCGAGCAGACGCAGCCGGCGCCGAGGACTCGACACGGAACATTACTACAGAGAGGTGAGGCAGGACGACGGGAGAGAGGAGACGAGGAGAGGGACTGAGACACTGCAATGATTTATTCTGAACCGAGAGAGAGACAGACAGACAGACAGACAGACAGACAGAGGCCACTGGAAGGTGAAAGTGGTTTGCTAAGTCTTGACACACTGACAAACACACACACACACACACACACACACACACACACACACACACACACACACACACACTGTCTTACTTGGGAATGGGGACCTTGATGATGGTTCCATCCACCTCTGGGTTCAGCTTCATGCTGCTCTCCTGTAGAGCACGGGTGGCTGCTGCTGTGGCCTGAGAACACACACAAACACACACACACACACACACACACATACATACACACATACATACACACATATCAGGATGGGTTTTAATGACCGCCAACTACTACCTCTCACACACACACACACACACATACACACATATCAGGATGGGTTTTAATGACCGCCAACTACTACCTCTCACACACACACAAAGATTCTCACACTGACTCACAAACACTTTCACACACACATGCTCAGACACACACGCACAAGCCTTTGATCAGAGGTGAACTGCACACCATCTTGTTGTAGTGAAGCTACAGCAGGGTTTTGTGTGTGTGTGTGTGTGTGTGTGTGTGTGTGTGTGTGTGTCGCAGAAGCGCCACAGGGCACTGTCAGCACACACACTCCTCTGGGAGACAGCTGAGGGGCTGCAGTACAGCCTGCTGACCTTTAGTGACCCTGACCAGGCTCGGGGTCCTGCCAGCCCACCCAATCACTACTACACTCACTACACACTCACTACTCGCTCACTACACTCTCACTACACTCTCACTACTCGCTCACTACACTCTCACTACACTCTCACTAATCGCTCACTACACGCTCACTACACGCTCACTACACGCTCACTACTCGCTCACTACACTCTCACTACACTCTCACTACACTCTCACTACACTCTCACTACACTCTCACTACTCGCTCACTACACTCTCACTACACTCTCACTAATCGCTCACTACACGCTCACTACACGCTCACTACACGCTCACTACTCGCTCACTACACTCTCACTACACTCTCACTACACTCTCACTACACTCTCACTACACTCTCACTACACGCTCACTACACGCTCACTACACACTCACTACTCTCTCACTACACGCTCACTACACGCTCACTACACGCTCACTACACGCTCACTACACGCTCACTACTCGCTCACTACACTCTCACTACACTCTCACTACACTCTCACTACACTCTCACTACACTCTCACTACACTCTCACTACACGCTCACTACACGCTCACTACACACTCACTACTCTCTCACTACACGCTCACTACACGCTCACTACACGCTCACTACACGCTCACTACACGCTCACTACACGCTCACTACACGCTCACTACACGCTCACTACTCGCTCACTACACTCTCACTACACGCTCACTACTCGCTCACTACACTCTCACTACACACTCACTACTCGCTCACTACACACTCACTACTCGCTCACTACACTCTCACTACACTCTCACTACACTCTCACTACTCGCTCACTACACTCTCACTACTCGCTCACTACTCGCTCACTACACTCTCACTACTCGCTCACTACTCGCTCACTACACTCTCACTACTCGCTCACTACACTCTCACTACACGCTCACTACACACTCACTACACTCTCACTACACTCTCACTACACTCTCACTACACGCTCACTACTCGCTCACTACTCGCTCACTACACTCTCACTACACTCTCACTACACGCTCACTACACGCTCACTACACGCTCACTACACCCTCACTACACCCTCACTACTCGCTCACTACTCGCTCACTACACTCTCACTACACTCTCACTACACGCTCACTACTCGCTCACTACACGCTCACTACACGCTCACTACACTCTCACTACACGCTCACTACACGCTCACTACACGCTCACTACACTCTCACTACACTCTCACTACACGCTCACTACACGCTCACTACACGCTCACTACACTCTCACTACACGCTCACTACTCGCTCACTACACGCTCACTACACGCTCACTACACTCTCACTACACGCTCACTACACTCTCACTACACTCTCACTACACGCTCACTACACCGCTCACTACTCGCTCACTACACGCTCACTACTCGCTCACTACTACACTCACTACTACACTCACTACTCACTCACTACACGCTCACTACACGCTCACTACTCGCTCACTACTCGCTCACTACACTCTCACTACTACACTCACTACTACACTCACTACACTCTCACTACACTCTCACTACACTCTCACTACACTCTCACTACACACTCCGCTCCAACTCCGCCTCACTGCTCTAATCCACTTCCAAGAATTTCACCTTCTTTTTTTTCTCACTTTTATGTTCACACTAAAACAGTGTATCTTGGTGCCTGTTAATCTGCCCGTTCTCGCGTCTATAGAATCTGCCATTTGCTACAGATCACGCTACTGCAAATCGATGTTTCGCCAAACCGCCGATGAAATCATATCCAGAACGGCCGAGACCTAATGCTTTTATGGCGCTCATTTGCATACTGCAGCTGACGGTTTTATTTATTTATTTATTTATTTATTTATTTATGAAACCGCCAGTAACGCGGTAACGGATTAAAGATGTATTAATTGCGCAAACTTTTTAAACCAGGCACAGAATCCGAACAGATCCCATGCGGCCATGAGGAAGTTATTTCTACAATCGAAACGACCGCGGATAGAATTGTGATGTTCGACATATTTGGACTTTCTACACTAAAACATCTGGTGATGTCTGGCAGAGCTCCGACCCGTGCAGCCGTGCAACGTGAACAACGGGAGGGTTTTTTCCCCATATTTTGGCGCACAGCTCTCAGAAAAGGTGGATCTTTTTGTGGTTTCTTTCCCCAAA
This sequence comes from Ictalurus punctatus, assembly GCF_001660625.3. Taxonomy (NCBI): domain Eukaryota; kingdom Metazoa; phylum Chordata; class Actinopteri; order Siluriformes; family Ictaluridae; genus Ictalurus; species Ictalurus punctatus. The sequence goes on from NC_030431.2 coordinate 25,705,910, forward strand.
CGGATTCAAAAGCGCTGGGGTTTTTTTCCCCGAGCCCTCCGCCTCTCACGCCGAATGATCGATACGGAGTGTGTGTGTGTTTGATTGCTCTCTGAATTTCATTTATCATTATTTCCCCGGGCAGTTCTGCCTCTAATGGCAAATAACACTCTGGGTTTAGGTAATGCCTTATAAGCAAGAAAGATGAAGAAAAAAAAAAAAATGTGAGCAGAGTTCAAAGCAAAGTGGAGTAAAGTGGAGCTAAAGTAAACACACCCCTAATGACGAGAGAAGGCTTAAGCGTTTAACCGCTGCTCTTTGATGAACTCTCACACGACGGACAGACGGAGGGGTTTTTTTGTGTGTTTTTTTTCTTCCTGCAACTGCAGTGCCGCTGTAATGAATGACGGGAAAACAACGTCGTCGTCGTCGTCTCTGGCGCGGGCTTGTGTAATGGATTAGGATCATTATAAAGCTGTTTGCCTTCGAGCCGGGCCAGTCACCTCTGTGTTAGTTTTGTGCGGGTCTGGTGCGTAATCGCTCACACACACACACACGCACCCGAGCACGGATTTAAACACTCCGTGCAGTGATGTTAAGGGAAAATAATCAACGACGGGGCGTTGGGATTCCACGCTAAAACGTTTTAGGAAATGTTATACAGCTAGAGTGTAATTTAATATCTGTACCAAAGTGGAACCGGCTAAGACACGTCCGCGTGTCCGGGGTCTTCTCACGCCCACTTCTCACGCCGAGGAAAGGATCCTTACGTGTATTAATGAAAATAAAGAATATTTTTTTTAAAAATCATATCTTGTTCAAAAGTACTGCAGATTCTATTAAGTTCTGTTATTACACAACACCGAGTTTTTAATAAATAAATAAATAAATAAAAAAAAAACCACCAGCTTTAGTGTAATCCTGCTCTGTCAGGGCGAGCCACAGCCTGAAACTAAACCCTGAAACATTCAGGAACCTTTAATCCAAGAGGAAAAGTCATCCATCAGAGGGGGGGGGGGTTAAGAGAGAGAGGGAACGACGAGCAAACGAACAAAACAGAAAATGACAAATATAAAGAAAGACAGAGAGAGATAGAGACAGAGCTAGAGAGAGAGACGGACGGGGGGAGGAGAGAGAGAGGCTGCGAGGCGAGAAGAGAAGGAGAGAGACAGACAGAGACATGGGGAGACAGACATGGTCTGAGAAAGAGAGATGGATAGAGAGAGAGAGAGGAGAGAATGAGATGGATAGAGAGAGATGGCAAGAGACAGAGACAAACAGGAGACAGCGAGAGAGGGAGAGAGAGAGAGAGAGAGAGAGAGAGTGTAGAGTGAGAGACAGAGGGAGAGAGACAGAAAGAGAGAAAGATTTTACCAAAACTGAGCGGGTAAAGGAGAGAAATAAAAGATAGGAAAACGAGAGAGAGAGAGAGAGAGAGAGAGAGAGATGAACAGGAAGTGAGCAGGCAAAGGAGAGAAATACAGGACAAAAAGAGAGAGAAAACCAGAGGGAGATAGAGATTGTGTGTGTGTGTGTGTGTGTGTGTGTGTGTGTGTGTTAGAATGCAGGTCTGTGCTGCAGAGGGCAGTGTGCGGTCATTTCCTGATCACTGACAGAGTCCTGGCTTCTGCTTCAATCGCTCTGAAAGATCAAAGAACTTCAACCCCGACTATCCATCAGAGTCCCAGACAGTAGGACTGACTCTCTGACTCGCTCCCCGCCGCTCACGACACCGACCCGCTCCCCGCTGTCCGCCGCTCACGACACCGACCCGCCCCCGCTGCCCACGACACCGACCCGCCGCCCACGACACCGACCCGCCGCCCACGACACCGACCCGCCGCCCACCACTCATGACACCGACCCGCCGCTCACGACACCGACCCGCTCCCCGCTGCCCACGACACCGACCCGCCGCCCACCACTCATGACACCGACCCGCCACACACGACCCCGACCCTCTCCCCGCCGCTCACGACACCCGACGAAGACTGACTCGCCCCATAGTTCACAACACTGACTCGCTCCGTCCCTCTGCTCATTCAGGAAACCGACTCAGTCGATCTACGCTTTCAGAACTGACTCGGACCATCCCTCTGAACACCGACTCGCTCTATCCCTCGGAACACCGACTCGGAATGGAAGGTTCCAGATGATGTGCACATCGACCAATCGGAAACAAATCAACACCTGGGAAGGCAGCCATTTTAAAACACAATCACTCACTTGCGTAACATACATCTTTATTCCTTTAACAACCCTAAAGGAACTCCTACATGCATTCCCTACTTCCATTACAGCAGCTATAATGGGAGAACACGTCTGTCCCTCTTTACGGTTCTCCATACACTCTAACTACAGGAACCTCTGGGAGAAGCCGAGAGCAATTAAATACCCTCAACCCCTTTTAGGTCCCCTGTGTACCTCGGGGTAGCTGGCCATGTTGATGATGATGAGCTGTGGAGATTTCATGGAGATCTGTCCGAGTTGGTTCAGAGGGAATTTACCGTCCTTGGTGCTCACGGTGATGTGGTCCAGCGCACCTGTTTACACAGACGAAATAAAACACACAGAGCACGCATCGCGCGTCAATTCTGCTGGATTTTTATTCGACTTTAAAAGTACCCGAATTGGGCCAAAAATCTAAAAAGCTTCTCGAAAATTTGACGCGGCTCGCCGTGTTGGCGCGAAACCACAAACTCCTCTGTCCTGAAGATGCTGGAAAAGGAGACTCCCTCCATATAAACGCTACATAAAACATCTGCGCGCGTCCCTGTGGACGAGCGGTTGCTATAGAGACGGGAACGCGTTCGAACGAGCGCGCTAACGGAAACCTGCGCTACTGTCAGAGCCGCAGAACAAGCCCCGACCAATCAGAACGCAGGATTCGACGGGCAACATTAAAAGTGCATATAGAAAGGAATCGCGCCTCGTGAACAGGACATGATCAGAGCAGACAGACCGACAGCAGTGTTCATTTTAATGTGTAAAGGGAAGTATTTTTGGCTCGGGGATATTTTCTCTGCACTCTTTCTTCCTTCCTCTTTAATTTGAGCGTAAGATCAGGAAACAGAGAGCGAGGCCTGACTCGTTCTGAAAGTGAGCAGTTCCACCTCCTCGCTCTGCTCCTTCTCAAGCCGGAGAACCGAGAGCTTCACGCCAGCACGTCTCCTCCACTCATCTGCGTTGCCTCACACGCCACTGCGCCTCGTCTCGCTGTCTCTCCTGTCTTACCTCACTAACCGTCTCACTCGAGACACGCCACAATCTACCGTCGTTTTTTTCTGCGCTCTGATTTATTTCCTTTCCCGCTCGCTCGGCCCGGGCGCGCGCCAGAAACTCCATATTTATACCATTTTCTTGCATAACCCCTGTGTCTCGATCTTCCAGGCTGTACCTGGAAAAAAAAATTACACCATTTGCGAAACTGCCCTCGGAATCCGAGCCAGTCCTAATCACAGATGTGATTTTAAAGAGAACCGAACTTCCATTTTGTCATTAGGAACAGCGCGTGCCTCGACTATGAGCAACAGCGCTGGCTGCCGCTTGTGGATAATGATTGGTCATGGCCTAGATGAGTGTGTCTCAGGTCCCTGTCTCGTGTGTGTGTGTGTGTGTGTGTGTGCGCTTGTGTGTGTTACCTGGTCCGTCTCACATCTGCTAACGTTTCCCCCCGCCGACTCAGACCGCCGTTTCCTCCATTACAAAAACGATGAGGATCGACGGGGAGGCTATTAACCAATTGAGCTCTTCCTGGTCGCGCCACCACCTCGCGCCCTCTCCAGCGGAAACACCCAGAGGTCACGCAGCACTCAGATAAAGAACATATTCACCGATAAACACTCTCAAAACCACACATTCCCTTCTTGGATCACTACGTTTAAATATTCTTACACACACACAGCACTGGTGAGATCTCAATTCTGATTGGTCAGAATGTGTCTAATTTATTATACCAGAAACTCCGATATTAGCTCCGTAAGGAGACGTTAGTTTAACAGCCGTGGAAGGAGTCTCCAGCGTTAGAGAGAAAGCCGTAACCTCACGACGTTATCCTCAGGACGCTTCGTTAGTTCCTGCCGTATTTTGCTTTATGTCGTATTTTGTAATCGTTATTAAAAAGAAATTAAGGTACTCGCGATATCCCGGAAAAGTGTACTGAATCACTCGCAATATTTGATCATCATCAGATCACCCAGCCGTAATTAAAACTCATTTCAGTTATATGTGAAAGCCCTAACATTTTTTATCTCACTTCCTCCGACGCCCGGAGTGTGACGATTGGCTAACGAGTTCAATCGGAGACGCTTTTGAACCCCGATTCACCCAGAGCTGCTGTTTTATCTCACACACACACGGCTGACCTTTGTATAGGCGCTTATTCGTTGCGGGAACCTTTTCAGGTACCTAGGAATGATTTGTGGCGGTCCGGGAACCGTTTTGGCAACCGAGGAACCCGGAAAACTTTTCTTCAGAAGCCCAGAAACCATCTGGCAGCCCGGGAACCCACTGAGGAATCGTTTTAGGAACACAGAAAGCTTTGTAGGAACTCGGGATTTAAGGAAACTTCTTCGAGAGCCAAAGAACCCATGCAGGAACCTTTTGGCAAACTGGAATTTTTTTTTTGAGGGGACCAGGGGAACATTCAGGAACCTTTTCTGGAACACTGTGCTGCATTGCGTGATTGAACTGAAGCTGTGTGTTCTCGGATTAGCAGGTAATGCTACACTAAAGCTAATGCGTCCTCAACTCGAAGCACTCGTCCAACTTTCTGCTGGAAAGGAAGAAGGTGCTGTGGAGATAAAGAGCATGGCATGGTGAGGCTTCCAGAGTGGCACTGCGACCAGACACTGGGTCAGTGCATTAATCGTGCGCCTCGTCACGTCCTTCCCATAGTTAAGGTGTCTCTCTCCGCCCCTCCTCCACAACAAAATCACTCGGTAATGAGCCCCAGATGACCATCAGTCCCTCTTAAAGAAATGATGTCATGCATGAACCGGTTTCTCCTCCAGCTCAGATGCCAGACAGACTCAAGTCCTCCGGCCTGCTTTCCCAAATGATGGCCGGAGAGAGAGCGCGAAAGCAAGAGAGAGGGGTAAACAAGAAGGCCAAAAGGTCAGGGAACATCCACCTTGCCGTTATAGCGCTTGGGCTGGTTTGAGGTGATCAGATTTGACCCTGAATGACCATAAACACAGTGAACGTTCCCACCTCGGGGAACAATAGTCCACAACAGAATGGATCGGTGAATGGATGCTTGTGGAGTAATCCCTTGGGGAGCAGGAGGTAAAACAATGCTGCTTTACCCTGACATAACCTCCACAACAAATATAAAGACGCCTCTGATCACCCTGTAGAAACCCTGCAGAAACCTTGCAGAAACCCTCTTTTCACGGAGAGATCTCTCGAAACCCATATGGGAACCCAGGAACTTTTAGAAACTTCTGGCCCCTTTGACAATTCAGGAATTAAAGAAACTCAGAAGCTCTTTTAGGAGCCGGAGGGCCTCGGGAACCTTCTCAGGAACACTAAGAACTTTTTAGAACCCCTTCCCTCTAGGAAACCTTTACATGAACATTGAAAACTTTTTTTTTTTTTTTTTTTTTTTAAACCATGGACCATTTAGGAACCCAGGAGCCCCTTCCCTGTAAGAGCCCATTAAGGAATCCATAAAGCTTTTTAAGGAACCCAGGAACCATGGAAACATTTCTTGGGAACCCAATCGGGAACCTAGAGACTTTTTTGGCAACCCAGGAACCTTCGAGAGAACCTTGGAAGCTTTTTAGGAACCCGTCCAGGAGCCCTTTCAGAACCCTAGGAACCTTTTTGAGACCCAGGATCTGTTTCAGTAGCACAGAAAGCTTTCCAGGGAGACAGGGAATCCATTCAGGAACTTTTTCCAAACCCCAGAAAGTGCTTGTAGGAACCTAGAAACCTGATGGCAACTCAGGAACCTTTTTAGGAACAGACAGCTTTTTGAAGAACCCAGAAACCCATTCGGGAACATTTTTAGGAACTCATTCTGAAACCTTGTCAGGAAAACCAGGAAATTTTGTCTGCTTTTAGTAAACTAGAAACAAGGAAAAGCAGGAAAATCTTTCAGGTACCTGGGATATATTTTTCCTTTAATTGGGATGATATAAAAACAGAAAAAGTAGAAGAACAGATTCTTATCTTCTCGTAGTTTCAGACTGGCATCGGTGAGTCAGTATGGTGGACTGGTGGACAAATGAATAGGTGCTGCTTATACAGTCAAAGGTATATAATTTCTTGCACCGTCATGGTTCCTACCTTACAGTACAGGAACTTTAGCATAAGATTGTCTGTGCGTGAGAGACAGAGAGAGAGAGAGAGAGAGAGAGAGAAGGGGTGGGGGGGATAATGACGCTGACCTGGCGAGGTTCTGATGCCCAGGTTTCGGCTGAAGTCATCCTTCAGCGTAGCCAGCACGGCAGCCATGTCTTCCTTCACCTCGTCCAGGCTGATGATATTCTCCACCAGGGCGGCGTTGATGCTCACTTTACCAGTCTGGCTCTTCGCTTTGGCTTCACAGAGGGGCGGTGTGGACGAGAGGAGACACAAGAGGACAGATGAGAGGGTTTAAAGCTATTCTACAGATTTCTGATGGAGAAATGAAAGGAGTCGCCTGCATGCTGGTAGATCATCAGTGCCATTACATATGAAAGCAAGACGAGAGGAATTCTCCATCCTCTCATGTGGCCACTCCACTCAACCTAAGCAAGCACTAGAACTGAAGAGCGGAGATTTTCTCCCGGAACAAAGGCCCGACCCCGAGCTCACCCTCACAGACGGCTCTTTGAAATGCTCTGCGTGGCGAGCCGAGCCGTGCGGGCGCTACACTTACCTTTACTTTTCTTCGTAGCGTAATGGCGGGCGTAACAAGGTGGAGAGACGACAACATGGGGGCAGAGATGTTGAGTGAGAGGAGGCACTCGCGCGCTGCTCACAACAGGGCTTCTGATGTAGTAGAGCAACGGACGCAGGAAGCCTAGACGACTAGACGTCATGTCTGTACATAAGAACACACACAAGAGGAAAGGGAACAGATTTAGCGTTTGTCCGAGACGCCACATTCACTATACAGTGCGATGGTTATAAACGTTTTTTTCTTTTCGGCTTACGTAGGCTCATGAAGGTCTGAATCTATATCAGACACAAAACTTTTCCTAACCTTCATGAATTCATTTACGAATTCGTTTACTCGAGAACGGATAAACTATCGGATCTTTTCAATGTACTACAGTAACGATTCCCTTTCACCACAAGGGGGCGAATATCATGGATCATAATCTAAAGCTTCTAATCTACATCAAGATTTAAGCAAATACATGACTTTTTTTTTTTACATTATTTCGACATTTCATAATAAAATATTCATAAACGCGGGCCAATTCGATTTAACTTGTCGGAAAAGTGTATCAGGAAAAAAAATCTGGTCTACCCTGGGACTGGGTGGTAATATCGATATTGCGATATGTCGCGATTCGCTTTTCTGAGGTATCGTGATATCGTTCTCATTTGCTTTTTAAAAATATATCTAATTACAAGAATCTAATCGGAAGCAGCTCACTTGATGTGCAAAACTCTGTACACGGAAATGATGATCTTGATACGGTGTTTCTGTCACATCGCTCGCCCCTAGTGATCTCAGGATCGCTGTTACCATGGAAACGGCTGTATGTCGGAAGACTACAAATGACTGACGGACGGATTTTAACAGCGAGGCGTCGTTTTGGTTCTCGGTTCGGGATACGTGCGTCTCTTCCCACGGAAAGTAGCAAAGGGCCTGGTCTTGCCGGCGAGGAGGCGTGGCCAAGACGGCCAATTGAGCGATCTCCTCTCCTTATGGGTTCTGACATGACTCACTGCGGGTAATGGAGTTCCCACGGATTCTTTGTAGGATCTTTCCGTAAGTTATAAACAGGACAGCTGTTACTGATAGAAGGCGCGTCGCAGACTGACTCACATCAATCCACATCCTTAACGTTAACATCAACAATACACAACTCCTAACCCCCCCCCCCCACACACACACACACACACATCTGATCATCTGAAGTTTTACTGGAATATACGGTATAGCAGAGCCAAGTATTACTCAGAGACTACTGCTTAACAATAGTTTAAACGCAAAAATAATACAACACGGGGAAAAAATTAACTCCAATTTGACCTTAAGATCTTCAGATCTGATTCTTTAGGCTCGGATCAGACCCGAGATGAAAAAGGAAAAAAAAAAAAAAAAAGATCCACAGACAGCTCTCTGATCTTCATGCTGGTTTATCCTGCGTTCACAGGTGAAACTGAAGGCTCAAACCAAGAGTACAGAGCTGTGAAAAAGTATTTCTTCTGTTTTTTGTGTAAATCTCATAGTAAATAGTTTTAGATTTTCAAACAACCAGACGCTTCCGATAACTGGAGATCAGTCCTTCACGGCGCTGTGGTGGAATTTTAGCTCACTCTTCTTCGCAGAACTGCTGTAGTTCATCCACACTGGAGGGGTTACGAGCATGAACCGCCCGTTTAAGGTTCTTCAACAGCATCTCAAGTGTTTCAAGTCAAGACTTTGTATAGGCCACTCAAAAACTTTAATTTAGATTTTTACTCCTACGCTTTGGATCGTTGTCTTGCTGCATAATCCAGTCGCGCTCGAGTTTCAACTTACGGACTGAAGAGCGGACGTTCTCCTTTAGGATTTTCTAGTAGAGAGAGCAGAATTCATGTTTCCCTCAATTACAGTAAGATGCCGAGACCCTGAAGCAGCAGAGCATCCCCACACCATCACACTGCCTCCACCATGCTTGACTGTAGGTACGATGATCTTTTTGTGGAATTCTGTGTCTGGTTTACGCCAGATGTGACGGGACTCCTGTCTTCCAATCAGTTCCACTTTCCCCTCATCAGTCCACAGAACATTCTCCCAAAAGGTTTGAGGATCATCAAGGTGTGTTTTGGTGAAATTCACACGAGTCTTAATGTTCTTCTGGGTCAGCAGTGGTTTTCACCTCGCCACTCTTCCATGGAGGACATTTTCCCCCAGCGTCTTTCTGATAGTGGAGTCATGAACAGTGACCTTTATTGATGCAAGAGAGTCCTGTAGGTCCTTTGATGTTGTCTTTGGCTCTTTTGTGACTTCCTGGATGAGTCGTCGCTGTGCTCTTGGAGGAATTTTAGTAGGTCGGACACTTCTGGGAAGGTTCACTCCTGTGCTGAGCTTTTCCGTTTGGAGATAACGCCTCTCGCTGTGGTTCTTTGGAGTCCCAGAGCCTTTGAAATAGCGTTGTAACCCTTCCCAGACTGATGTACTTCAATCACCTTCTTCCTCATCATTTCTGGAATTTCTTTCACCTTTGGCATAGCGTGTTACTCCGCAAGACCTTTTAACCAACGTCACGCTGTTGAAAAAGTTCTATGTAAGTGTAGATGTGATGGAACAGGGTTTGCAGTAATCAGGTCTGGTTGTGTCTAGTCCAGCTGAACCCCATTATTAATGCAGTTTCATAGATCTGGGGAATTAGTAACGACGGGGGCAAATACATTTTCACACAGGCCCAGTTGGTACCGGATAACTTTTTTTGCTTCAATAAACAACATTATCATTTAAAAACTGTATTGTGTGTCTACTCAGATCACCTTTGCTGTATGTCAGATTCTGTTCTAATTTCTGAAACTATTTAGTAGGAGATCTACACAAACACAGACGGAGACCAGGTCTGATACAAAACGTGCCGTGTGCTATGCCGTTTAACACGTCTGCGTATAAATACCAGGAAATGAAAGCTGAAAACCTCGTCTCGTATTCATCTCTTGATCTCCAACCCAAATGTCTTCAGTCTACACCGAAATAAACGGACTTGCCCTCGCCGCTCCGACGGTTTAGACGCAGATTTGATCGGGTTTTCTACTTCGGACCTTAAATCCGTTACAGTACAATTTCTCACATACGTTCGGACACGTTATATAAAAGCGTCGTCACACTCATACATTTTAGAGGTTTATTTTGCAAGGCAAACGTCCTGAAACTTTGTGACGTGATGTTAGTGTCGTGTCGTATCGCCCGCCCCCATCCTGCGTACATGCTTCTGACTTTAAAGTAGTATGGTGTGGAAATATTAAACGAATACAAAGTTTTCCGTGGTGCCTTCATGGCTCTGTAGTTATAAACAAATTTGCACGCGGACTTAAAAAAAAAAAAAAAAAAAAAAAAAAAAAAAAAGGCCCATTCTTCTACAGAAGCATGAAGAGTGCCGCTGTTCCAGATGTTTACAAAGCGCCTCCGCTCGTGTGCCGAGCCCCGGCTTTGCGTTTAGGTGCGAGGTATCGCTGTAGCCAAAACAAGGCCTTGCTTATTGTCTCTGAAGTGCTGGGCGCTGAGGCGGCGCAGGCTCCGTGTCTTTTCACAGTTGCTCGTCAGCGATAAAGCTTCACGACACACAGGCTTTAAACCCCCCCACCCCCCACCCCGCTCCGATTCCTGCCCTCACGCCACAACTGTGATTATTATCAGACCCCGGCGTCGGCGTGTGGCAGCTTCAATAAAAGCCCACAGCTGGTGCAGTTTAAAGGCAAAGCTGACAAGAGAGACTCCGACAACCTCAGTCATCTGGCGAGAGAGGAGGAGAGGACGCGGGCTGAGAGGGCGATGGCAGATTTTAACAGAGCAACCCGAGCGGAAAAGTGCACGACAGGTGCCACGTGGACCTCGACGCACCTCTGACCACCGCCGAGGGCAGCTGCTGCTCCCTTTATGGAACATTTCAGCTCATGAAAGAAGCGTCTGTAGCTTAAATCCTTATCGGAAAAGACGGAACAATGCCGTCCATCAGCAGCCGACGCGACTGTAAGAGTAATAAAAAGTCACGGAGAATCTGAGAGATATTACAGGATGTAGCGCCTTATAGGAAAATAATGAACCATGATAAAATAATGTTGTGGTGAAGCCGAGATACTGCACCCTGAAGGGTTTTATCCCTCGGACGATTTTTAACTTAGTAAAGAACGACAAATACGTTTTATCCGTTTATAGTTACGCTTAATGTCGCGGAACGTCCACGAAACAAGTTACTTCCTGTGCTAGCAGATATAGACAGCTATAAACCTGCTCTCTCTCTCTAAGTTAATAAGACTCAAGAATCAACTCAAGTCTCTGTCCTGAAGATTACTTACAGAAACGAAACCTAAAGTTACAGCTTGAACAGCTCTGAGCGTTACGTAGCGCTGACACTGGAGACTCCTTCCAGACACGTTTCACCACATCAGTGACTACACGTGGCTTTTAATCCGTTCACATGGAGCGTACGAGTCCCTGTGGAACACGCCGTTACTATAGCGACTGTCAAAATCAAAATGTCCGCCGTGCTCCTGTACCGTCATCGTCGTCATCAAAACGGAGAAGAGCGCTTACACATTCTTCGGTAAAGCGTTTAAATGGACGAATAATAAACAATAACACGAATCCGATCCGAGAGAACAGAAGTGAGGGAATGAATCTGCGATTAGTTTCCATGGCGATGTTATAACGAACAGTGGAGCGAAGAGACGACGACGAGGCTCGTGTTTAAACGCCGCGAGGAGACGAGACGGAGACTGGTGCGGACGACGATGACGATCGACGTGAGAACTCATTTCCTGTTATAAACTTCGAAGTCTTTCCTTCCAATCGGTCAGTAATAGTGTTTTTCCATCACTAGAAGAGGCTAAGATTAAAATGTAGACGAAAGCGCTGTGCCTTTCAGTGGAATTAAATCTCCAAACGTGATTCTCTCCTCTTTTATTTATTTATTTATTTTATTTTTTACTTTCGGGAGACTTTAAAAAAGGCTAGAAATGAACAGGCCTCCTTTTGTTACTGTGCTTCTCTTTGTATTACGCAATCATGCTCCGTACACTCTATTCAAAATATATATTTGATATTTATTTTACCAGGCATTGAAATGAAGGTGCTTGGGTATTCATTTATTTATTTATTTATATTTTTCACTGAAATATTTGAAAAATCCTTGAATTATTTTTATTGCGTTTAACGTATTCGATTTTTGTGTAGTTTAATTGAAAAAAATGTTTATTCTTGCTTTTATTTTATCCTTGCGCATTCTATTACGCTTTTTTTTTTTTATTCTTCCTACTTAATTCGTCATCGCTTTGAGTGAAATTTTATTCGTCACTTAAAAATATGTTGTTATTATTATTATTATCATTAAAATGTTGGCCATGTGGAAGGTTTTCACGGGCGGCTGCATCTTTCTTCTATCTTCAAAACCGTCCAAACGACAATAAACAGCTCTGAAAGACACGATTCAGTTACAGAATCTACAGAATATAAGCTGCTGTATTACAGTTGTCACTATAAACACACATTTATTTTGCCTTTGAGCAGTTTAATATTTCTACATGACAAAACAAGCATTACCAAACATGTCATTTAGGAATCTGACGCAAAACATCGCGGTGATATTCAGCATCGCTGAATTAAGTACATGAAAAATCATCTGTCTGAATAATAATTATAATAATCATGCACTAACAAGCAAACCAAGCTTCACTCTTTGATGGCACCGCAGCTGAAGAGGACATGTGGGACACTCTGTTATGAGAGCTCTCAGTTCGCTAAAACTCGGTTTTTAAAACAAGTAATGAACAATTTATCAAATAAAAAAACTGTTAGCTTTGTTATTGTGTAACATTAATATGAAAACATACCTCACACGCAGGTTAAACTCACACTCTGCACCGCTTTACAGTGTACTTCACTTCAAACACGGGTCAACGCGATGCAGCATCGTGTGTTCTACGTCATCAAAAATGGCGGCCCTGTCCCCCAAACTAAAATTAAGACCTGCCGAAAACGTCATTCGGGCGCGGCGTTTCTTGACGTCTTGCTAGTATTGCTAGCACAGACGCTAAATAACGGCTGGCAGAAAGAAATTTAGCGATTTAGTTTACGATATGGTTTGTGTTTAAATCATTTCTAATCACCGCGACTTTATTTCTTGCTTTTAGTCGCGAGCTTGAACAGTACGGTAAGTAAATAACGATTTCTTTCGAGGAAAACGCGACGCTAACCTAGCTAGCTTTAGCGAGCTAAACGGTTTAGTATGGAAAAATAAACATCCTACCGAAGTATAACGTTATCTATCGGTTGTTTGTTAGATGTTAGTGAACTCTTTGTTGTCGGATATTAAAGTGCTTGCTGGGTTGAAAGCGCGAAATGTTCGCGGTTGGCGATTCGAGTTAGTTAGTTAGTTAGTTAGCTAGCTAGCTTAGCTGTTGTGTTGTATAATATTACGTGTAAGGTTTGTGTTGTATTACAGTTAAGGTTGTCATGGTAGCTTCGGCAAGCGTTTAGTGAAACAGTGAAAGATTAAGTTAAAATGTGTTTAAAACTGGAATTATAATTCGTGTAGTCTAAATGTTTAGTGTGAAGCACAAGAGCATTATTTAGTTAGTCCTGCGTGTTATTCTCATTACGGAAGAAGAAGAAGGAAAAGAATAAAAAGAAGAGGAAGGGGGGAAAACATTCAGTTTAAATCTTATTTCTAAAAGTTTTGGGGCTTATTAATGAGAAAATGAATAAGGAGAGAGAGAGAGTGTGTGAGTGTTTTATTTGGGGTTGGGATCTACCAAACGTCTAGGCTACTGGTGCCTGAAATAATGGATCTGACCCAGTGATTTGATTTAGAACTAGTATCTAAAATGGAAAGAAGTAGGACTGGAGCATTCTTACTTTGGATAAAAGAGATGTGTGTTCACTTTTTCATACATTATATCCGTTTAAAATATGTTTGTAACCAGATGACACGAGGATGAGGAAACACTGAGGTGAATAGATCGGCATGTCAGTTTGTAGAGGATTATCCCAGAGCCCTACTGAATCCTGGATTCTGATTGGTCAGAAGGTGTCCATTCATTTTCTCTAACAGCAGCTCTGAGAGCAATGAGTAATGAGTCTTTATTGGTCACATATGCACAGTGATTCTTTTCTTCGCATACCCCAGCATGTTAGGAGGTTGGGGTCAGCTATGATACAGTGCCCCCTGGAGCAGAGAGGGTTAAGGGCCTTGCTCAAGGGCCCAACAGTGGCAGCTTGGCAGTGCTGAACCCCCAACCTTCCGGTCAGTAACCCAGAGCTAAGCCACCACTGCCCCAATGCAGGTTTATATTAATACGTTATCGTTTCTATAGTAACAGATCATTCACAGGGACTTTCAGGGCGGCAGACGCTCGGATTAAAAGTAAGGACGCGTTGGTTTAACATTTACGGAAGGATTCGCCAGTGTCTGTGAGAACAGGAAGTAACTGGTTTGGATGCTCCACAACTTTAAATGTAGCTGTAAACGGATAAAAAATTTTTTTAAGTATGATGCCATAGTGTAATAAATATGGTGCAAGGGGTGTAATAAAACACACCATGTTGTGCTGTTATTATAGGGTATTGTAATAATCAACGTTGTCATGGTAACAGTACGTCGGCTACATCGTAGGACCTCGTCGTTGATTATTTTACTGTTACAGCACGCAGTGTTTTACTCATCACGTAACGTGTACCTCCTCTGTCTGTATTCGAGGAGTCCAATGCAGTCGGCTACGGAGACGGTGGAGAACGCCTCCATCCTTTCAAGCGGCTCGTCGCAAGAAGGCCACCGCCTGTGGATCGGCAACATCGACGCTAAAATCACAGAGTGAGTACCCGGAGGCCACGATACGGTCTTGACCTGTTCGGATGATGGATTAGACGTGCGTGTGTGAGGCTGGAGAATGTGCAGATGACCACAGGGGCGTGTGAGAAAAGAGCCGTGGAGACCTGCTTGTTCGCTCGGCCGTCCTCTCTTACTCACCTGGCATGTTTACTATGTCAACCTGCAGAGAGAGAGCGAGAGAAAGAGAAAGAGCTGCTGGAAAATGTACAGCTCACTCAGGCTGGTGTCTAGACAGGCGTTTCCTTCCCCCTCCGTCCCCTCCATCTGCTGTTTCTCTTAAATAACCTGCTGGATTGAAAACAGCCTGGGTGCCCACGGGCTGGTGTTCGGGGAAGATTAATTAGTTCACATGCCGGCACTGTTTGTTGTATCAGGGTCCACTTCACAGTGAAAAGCCAGCGGTGTGACATCAGCGCTCGGTTTTTTGGGGGTTTTTTTCCCCTTCCCCGAAGTTTCCAAATCTTGTAGCTCATGTGTCTGTGTCTGTGAGTCAGGATGACCGAGCGAGTCCGAGAGAAGATGCGGTGCTAATCCTGCGAAAGTAAACCAAGCCACAGAAAAGCTATCAGGATACAGGAGAGAGTGTTCGCTAATGCACTGACGTGACCTGTAAATAAATATTACATCTGCACAACGTGTTTATTAGTGGTAGAGGAATCATTATGTGAATATTTTGCTGTAACGGTGTGGATTAGAATCAGAAGGAAGGAAAAGACAGTTGAGTAAAAGATCAGTATACAGCCTGTGTGCAAGATCATGCATTAACATCCATATTGTTGTTTTTTTTCTTTTAATAACTATTAAAACTTTAACTGGAAGCAGTGATTTCATGGTAACTGGTTTAAAAAAAAAAAAAATTCTAGACGTTAAATAAGAATAGTTTAGATTTTTCCTTTCTTGTATTGTTGTCAGTTTATTAGGAAACCTTTTATATCATGTATAGTAAAAATCCATCTCCTCTTCTGTATGAAGGCTGTCATGTCATCGGGAAAGTTTAGAAAGACGAACAGAACAATATGTCAACTTTACAAAGTACTTATTTTTTTCTTCTCCCAAAACGTTCCTTCTTTTCCTACGCTAGGCTTGATTTCTTGCTTCTTTTTTTTTTGTTTGTTTGTAATGTTCTAACGAGTAGCTCTTATTAAACAGCGACAGAAATATGATCAAATCCAGCAGGCGTTCGAAAAATCACTTTATTTATTATTAAAAATATTCACTTTGTTGGTAAATGAGAGCTTTTAGCTGTACTCATGTTTGACGCACGTGAATCGAAGAAGGCTTTGGCTGAACACGTGTCGTGATGACGTCATGTGACGCGTCTCGTCTCAAATCTGCGGTCATTTTGAAACATTTTCCATCTCTCTCTCTCTCTCTCTCTATGTATATATATGTATGTATGTGTATGTATGTGTGTATGTATATGTATATGTGTGTGTGTGTGTGTGTGTGTGAATGAGAGATAGATAGATAGATTTTATATAGAAAAGATAATCATTATACCTGGTCTCCTCCAATATGGGGGGGTGGGGGGGGTGCGACATGATGGAGGAGGCAGGGGTCGGGATCTTTGGTTACAAAAGGTTGAGAACCTCTGCTGTAGAAGGTCAGCATCAGGGCAGTGTGACGAGCCACCCTGCTGAAACCACTCACACTTCACCACCTCTCTCTCTCTCTCTCTCTCTGTACTGCATCACATCATTGCTTGGCAGCTCAGAGAAATTCACTGAGGGAGAAACTAAAAAAGAAAACCGGCGAGACAGACTTTCCACGAGAGCTTTAACACTTTCTGTGTTTGCACTTGAACTTGAGATTTATTTAAGCGTGAGGTTGTGACATCGCTGACCTGAGGATGCGGTGGAGTGTGAGAAAGCCCATGAGCTCCTTCATTATCGCTACTGCTTTCCCTCCAGGATTTTTTATTTTTTTTTAACCGTTTCTGGCAGTTTACTAACGAACGGCGCAAAAATAAGTCGCACGATAATACGTCGAAATTTCTTAAATCGGATCCTGTCACAGCAGGAAGATTAGCTAAGCTAGCGTTAGTGTTCCGGAGCATGATGTAGCTCCTCTTTAGATCAGAAGTGCTGATTCTTCCTCAAGCTGGTGATTTATTGTTGGTTTTTTATTGTTGTTATGTTTCAAACCTCCTGTGCTGTTTGTGTGTTTATTTTATTTGTTTGTTTGTTTGTTTATTATTTGGCCAGCCACCCCAATCATTTGTAATGGGGGGAACAAATGTGAAAACAACGCAAACTAGAAGCATTTTCCCTCGCACTAGAGTCCACTTAATAATCAATTGAGCTTTCAGAGTGGAGCGTCATTGGGTTGTCGTCATGGCGATAAAATGGTTCCACTTAAAATAAAAAATAAAAAAAAAAACTTAAATAAATAAAAGTCCCTTAGCCGTCAACCAATCCATTCTTGCTTTCACCCGAACCGAACCGGTTTTGGCTTTGGAAATATTTCCAACAAATCCGGATTAATCAAATCTTCCAAAATAAACACCTCACCAGTGGGACAGTTCTTTCAAATATACGCAACGTTTCATAATTACCACGAGGTTTAACGATTTGAGCCGACGCATCGATTTAAGAGAGGCAACCATTCTAAATCAGTTATTGCAAATTAAATTTGACATGTAACTGGTGTGTGTGTGTGTGTGTGTGTGTGTGTGTGTGTGTGTGAAAAATAATTCCTAAGTAGAAGTGGTGCGTAAACGGTTTAACGTGCTAGTGAGGCGATGTCGAATAGTCCTTTTGTACTTCATCACTCATTCACGAATTCACTACTGATTCCATCGTGTCGCGTGGAAGCCCGAGGTGTACTCCCTGCCCGTGGTGTTTACACTCCTCGTCCTCTGTAACGTAGACAGATAAAGTGTACACAAATCCGGTTCCAATGAGACGAGGGGAGGAGAAAGGGACCTCCTGCCATGTGCTCAGCTCATCAGAACACGCAGATGTATATCTGTATAATACGCCTGTTGTTTAACTGGGAAACACTGCCGTGTTGTTTTCGGATTTTTTTTTTTTCTTTTCCGTTTACATCTTCCTGCCTTTCACGCACTCAGAT
Organism: Ictalurus punctatus; assembly: GCF_001660625.3. Lineage (NCBI taxonomy): Eukaryota > Metazoa > Chordata > Actinopteri > Siluriformes > Ictaluridae > Ictalurus > Ictalurus punctatus. Next base: position 25,723,678 of record NC_030431.2, read on the forward strand.
CCCCGAAACCTCAGTATGAGAGGTGGGTGGAGAAGAAAAGAAACAGTGCTCTCGTTTCATTGGCTCACACCGATCTCTCTCTCTCTCTCTCTCTCTCTCTCTCTCTCTCTCTCTCTCTCTCTCTCTCTCTCTCTCTTTCTCTCTCTCGGCTCTGGTTTCTACAGTCAGAGAACAAGTTCTGAATCCAGAACCCACTTCTTTTTCCTCCCAGCCACTCCGTTTTATTGCCCCCCGGAGAGGTGCATTGTGGTTGTCCCCCGTGCATCACGTCTCGGCCCGTTTCTCAATCAGGAAGATCTGGTGGCCAGGGCCGAGTGGGTGGAGTCTGGGAAAGTGCGAAATGCTCAGCAGGGATAAAGCTCCTGGGAGAGAAGGGGAAGACATTAAGACAGTGGCCAGGACCCCGATTCTGGCCCAGGATTAAAAATAACCCCACAACAATAACGCAGACCCCGAGTCGGGTCCGCAGCTCGGCCCGAGACCCGCCGTTCCCAGACCGCTCCGATTGTTTACGCAGAAATACCCCGGCTACAAGTGACGTGGTGTTAGTGCAGCGTCCGTAATAACAAACACAAACTCCTCACTTTTCTGAAGTGTTCAGGTGTACATGGCAGTACACTCGATTGGTCCAGGAAAGAAAAATAATGCCAGTTAATTATTTAATAATACGGGAACATGACGTGGAAATGAGAAAATGAAACGGTCACCTTGTGCCACGTTGTAGATGTGGAGCTTTGTCGATTTCCCCTTTTACCTTTATTTATATTATTATATTTTTTATATTTTTGCATTTAAAAAAAAAACAAAACTTTATGTGCCCTTAAAAAAAAAAGTTGAGGGCTCCAAGTAAAACTTTTTTTTTTCTTTTTCTTTTTTGCAGAGCCCTTAATGATCCACCTGATGAACCCTTAAAGAACATTTTTTATTAGGAGTGTTTGTACTAACTGGGAAATGATTGCTCTTCTTTTTTTTTTCTTCTTTTTTTCTTCCTAATATCTAGAACCTGTCAGCTCTTGGTACTTGGTGTGCTCTTATTTAAAAAAAAAAAAAAAAAAAAAAAGGTTTTTTTGTAGGATTGAGGGTTGTTAACCTCCTAAAAGGGATCTGAAAAGGGTTTCTGGTGATCGGGAATGAGTTGTATCTGTTTTCGGGTTCTACATGGAACCTTTAAGAATAAGGAAGACCCACAAATAAATATTTACATAAAAAAATCAAGTTCATTATTTTGGTCTTTCACAAATAAAACAACCAAAGTATAACCAGCGTGTAGATTTTTGACCCGCGGGCTTTATTTCATTCTTTACTTCTTCGTTTAGTTGATGTTTAATTGTCCAGACTGGTGTACGTTGAATGTTACTGGATATTTTTCGGCATGGTCACAACCCGCAGGCGGTGCAGTTCTTCATAGGCGTAGAGCGCCGTACAGACGCACGCAGGCTAATGCCGCTCTCGCGTGTTGTTCTGTTCTATTCTTTCTTGGCGGCATGTGAGGAAAGTCACACATCCTCGGGTGGTGTACAGCTCACAGCCCGGGCATGGAGAAGTCATTCCTGGTGGTAATGGCTTTAAGGATTGTTGAAGCGAGCGTAATCTATTGCCCTCGTTCAAGCGGAACCGGAAACCGAGGGCGGGACTTCGGTGTTTTTTCTTGTCCCTGATTGGCTCTCGGCGTGTCGGTCAGCGTTTTCGGGGGGGTCGGGTCTGCGCACAGTCGTAGATGTTTGTTCTGAATTGAGCTCTGGAGGGAATTCAGACTTCCTCGTTTTGATATTTTCATTGTCCTCTTGCTGTATCCTCTGTATTGTGTGAATAACAGATTTACGGCAGCTAAAAAGGTGTAAAGTGACCTGTCATTCTAATCAAGCCCATCTGCGGCGGGAGTGTGATGTCATACCACGGATACGTGTCGGGGTTTTATTGCTCTTTTCACATGCAAGCGCTCGCAAATACGTAAACAGAACCTCTCATGGGGCGTAATGGGTTAACACAAACACTAGTTGGTTGCGTATACGGTTTGCGTGGAATTCTGGATTCTGATTGGTCAGAAGGTGTTGATTCATTTTCCAGAACAGCAGCTCTGACGGTAGCGCAGGTTTATGTTAATGCGCTCGTTTTGAGACGTCATCGTTTCTATGGTAACGGCTCGTTCGCTCAAGTTTTCCGTAAGAAGAAATGTTTGTTTAACATTTATGGAAGGAGTCTCCAGTGTCAGTGCTTTGTAGCAGACAGAGGTAAAGCTGTACTTTCGGGGTTTCTCGGTAAACCTTCTTCTTCTACTACTTCAACTTCAACAGGAACTGACTTGTTTTGCAAGCGTGACTATATAAAAAGTGCGATGTGTCATTCTTTAATAAGTAAAAACTGTAATCGTAGGCATATTGCCGTTGTATAAGAGGAATAAAACACTTCAGGACGCGCTGTTATAGGAAAATAATCAACTTGCGGGCGGTACCAGTATCTCCGCTTCATCACTCCACCCCGTGGTTGATGATTTTACTGTAACTGCATGGCACACGGAGCGTTTTATTCCACACCCTGGCCGTGGATTTCAAGGTGGATTTTTATGTATTTATTTATTTATTTCACTGCTTTGCAGGTATCACCTGGTGAAGCTCCTGGAGAAATTCGGACAGGTGGAGCAGTTTGATTTCCTGTTCCACAAGTCCGGACCGCTGGAGGGTCAGCCGAGAGGATACTGCTTCGTCAACTTCCACACCAAAGAGGTTCCTCTCACATGTCTGATTCAGAAGTGTCCATGTTTGATGCTACTTCTGGTATTAACCTGTACGATTAATTAATTATATAAGAGCTGTAACACTTGTAAAGGATTAAGTTTGCCTGTCGATCACAGTACGTGCGTATGACGCGTTTGCTTTTTGTTGGATTATTGTTATCGGATTTGGTAGAAAACGCCGATATCGCTGATCGTTAGCAGTAAAGAAACGATATTCATATTCTAAACATAGGCTCTTTCATCTGTCTAGCAGTTGTGATTCCCATGAGTGGTGTAAGCTGGAGAAGCATTTAAACGCTTTATACACACACACACATGCACACACGCTCAACAAGCATCTTGGGGGCCCCAGTGATCCATCACCACCACTATTGCTGCTTTGTGTTGTTACTGAGCAGGCGCCGAGGGAAATCTTCAAACGGTCCTCAGTTTTTAGTTCTGATGTGCGTTGAACGATTCCTGATGAAATCGAGATCACGATATGATCCTGATCCTTTTAATACTGAAATTGATTCAATGTGTATTGTCCTTAAATACACATTCGATAAATAAATAAATAAATAAAGTAAAGAGTTTTTATTCACACAAATCATGGTCAGGGTTGAATTCTGTTCTCACTACAGTTGAATACAGTGTTACGTCACACCTGAACGTGATGGCTGTGTGTTCACCTGCCCGAAACACACCATGGTTTCATTTCAATGGATTTAATACTGTATATGTGAAAGGGCTCTTCAAAAAAGAAAAAGAGCGTCTTGGCGGTATGATGTCCTGGTAAATTCATTGTTGGAGTGTGTGTGTGTGTGTGTGTGTGTGTGTGTGTGTGTGTGTGTGTCCGAGAAATGATATGTTAGGGAATGCTGTGTGGTTTTAGTTTCTTAACTGAGATTCTTCTCCATGCTCAGGAGGCTGAACGGGCCATACAGTGTCTCAATGGAAAGCTGGCGTTGTCCAAGAAACTGGTGGTGCGTTGGGCCCATGCACAGGTAAAGGTAAGTGTCTAAACCCAAATTCTGAGCCCGAACTCTAGGCAAAAACCCTGAGCTGGAACTCTAAACCCAAACTTTGGGCCTAAGCTTTAAATCTAAACTCTAAACCCAAACTATGAAAGCAGCATGATCAGGTAAAGTTAGAAATGACCTCCATTTGATAACCCGGATCAGATATTGAATTTAACGGGATCCTGTAACAAATCTAGCCTGAAATATCAGAATTGCTGCAGTGTAGAAGCATAAAGTAGGGTGAAGTAGGTCACACAATAACAACAGTAACCGTGTTACTTAAAGTCAGCAACAACAAACGCAACAACAACAACAAACAGTGAGCTATTCAGCAAAGCAAATGCTGGGAGTTGCTCTTGTATCATCTGTGTGGAAATATTCCACATTTCTGGAAATTGGAATGGACAATGTTTACAAAGTTTATAAAGAGACCTGATTGTAGTTTTTGTTTGATTTTGTTTTATTTGTACTTTATTTATATTTACAGTGTAAATGTTTTTTTGGTTGTTTTTTTTCTGAGTACTGAGTTTTAAAAAGTTGAGTTTTTATGTAAGCCATGTTTGTAGCTGGGAAAAAAAAAGTTTCTGTATTTTTTAAGTGCTTCATTTTATAGCCTAGTAGTTTATTTTTAAAGGAAATAAATACAGTCACATCCTACTCGAGGTTTCGGTATTCGTAGTAGAAGTGGTACCGTGCCGTCTGTAGTTAAGGTGAACGTTAGAACAGAAGCAGGACAGAATTCCGGGTTGGAATTTTCCGGCAGCGGCTCGGTGAGACAGAAGCAGTGTTGAGGGCAGCTGAAGGACTCGTTCAGAGAAGCTGGTCTTTAACAATAGGCAGCTGCCTCTGAGAAAGAGGAAATCCTGTATGGTCGAGAATGACGCCCCCCCCCCCCTCACCCCGTCCCGGTCGCTCCCTCAGAGGGGAACGGGACACCAGGCTGGGGTCAAGGTCAAGGAGCAGAGCTGTTGACAACAACAATAACAAGAAGCAGGAGCTGATCGGATCTGAAATTATTGATACTTCATTCATAACAACATGATTAAAATGCTGAACGTGCTGATGTGACTCCTTGACCTTTTGTCGTCATGGAAACATCGACGCCAGTCCCCTCTCTCTGCATTTGCGTGCCTTTTAGATCGGATTATGAATAACGTGCACGGGCTTGTATTTGATTTTGAGATGCATGTAAACGGTTTCTTCAGAATCTGCCATCACAATTTAAACTTCACCATGGGGCGGCCATCTTGGAAAGCCAAATCTCGCTTTTTTTTGTTTGTTTGTTTGTTTGTTTGTTTTTAAAGCACAGCATTCAGTGAAGGCTCATAATTCCGACTTTCCAACCGCTGACTAGGGGGATAAAACAAAGAAAACGCTTCATCAACTTAGAGTTCCTGTTTTGTGAAAGTTGGAAATGTTTAATCCCAAGTTCATCGTCATGACAAAATGGCCGCTCACACTGTCAGCAGTGAATAACATACGACTTCACGGCTTCAAATTTCAGTTTACAGACATGTCACTAGGTTCATTCTATATCTCTGGTCGATCACCATTTTGAGAGAGGTTGAAATAAATCCGAAACTTCTGATGGCTGATGTTCGCTGCCTCGCCTGTAGCTGGAAATGCACGTGCTTTCATGGACGCGTCCATTTTGTTTCTTGTTTTGTAGCTTCAACGCGGAAAGCTTGAAAATGTAAAGTCTGTGTTTCTAACTTCTGAGGATAATAAGCAGATTGCGATTGTTCTGTCCTGAGACCACGCCCCCTAGAGTGTGAAGCTGGAACTGAACCAGAATTCTTAGCTTGTGTTACTTGTTAGCGTTGTAGCTCCAGAAACGAAATACGCAAACTTGGGAAATCAAACCAGCCACATCCGGTGTAATAAGTACATCGTGTACGGTTAATTTTCCGACCGTTCCTTTAAAGTGTATTTTTTTGGCTTTAACGATCGGCATCAGTCTCGAGCGTTTCCATAGACATGTCATCGGCTCCCCCCCCCCCCCCCCCTTCTTCTTCTTCCTTTATTTTTTTTGAGCTGAAAGCACCTCGTTAGAACTACATGTGGAGTGATGTTACAGGACAATGTACAGCGCCATATTGAAGCCATCAGAGATGTGCTGTTTAGTTTGGATAATTATTTACACATGGTATGGGCACGGGATTCTTTGTCAGTCTCGTAGGTTTGATGAGTCGCTACAGGAAACCAGCTGCTTTGGCGTAAATAGCTATAAGGGAGCATTTTTATCTCGGGTTGAATTGAAGAATCCAATGACTATTGTTTCAATAGTCATTTTTACAACGGGCACCGTCTCAAAGCAGCTTCACGGATTTTAAATCCGTTTGATCAATCCAAGTAATTAACGTCTCAAAGAGTCGGTCTTGTTTAGACCCGAGTGGCTCGGTGAGTCCCGGGATAATGCTTTCACGCCAAAACCACCGCTTTTACAAAGCCGCAGTAATAAATCAGTCCGTAATGTTCGATTTTTCACGGTATTAGAATTTAAAATGGTCATTTTAACTCAAAAAATGATCTATGCGGGATGTTTTGATAAAAAATACGCATTTTTAATGCCAAAGTGGCTTGATTTCGTTATTTGACTATACATAAATATGCAAAAATTATGCAAAAATATTCACAGATGAATATGAGGAGATTTTAGTTTCAGTTTCAATTTGTCTGGGTATCCCAACCCCGTCCCCCTCCACACACGCACACCCACGTTACCATGGCAACCAGCGGCTACTCGACACGAATATTAGCTACGTCAGCCGACTAACTTGAACCTAGCAGGCATGTTCGGCTGGTAAACGTTTCCTCTGATGCTGTGGACGTGATCGCTCCAAAGCTGTGACGCTCATTTAGTGACGTCACCAATTGTGCTAAGGTGTAGACCCGCCCCCGAATCGAATTATGGTGGGTGGGGGGTGAATTTAGCAAGAACGTGTTCCCTAAATAGTCAACTCCTAATGATGTGTAATCAGAATCAGCATCTCAGAGGGGTTAATGATTTTAAAAGCACGTGTGATGTTCGGAGTTCTTAATGCTGTGTGAAAATTTGCCGTTTGTGTTTAGTGTTTCTGATCATTGTGCTTCTTGTTCCCGTTCTCCGCAGGTTCTCTCCTCACTAACGGGAATAAGGAACGAACACACAGACCCGGACCCGGACCCGTCATGGCATCTCTGCTCTGTCTGGCTAGTCTTTTAGTAAAGTTGTGTAAACGTTTTCAGATAAACTGAATATTTTACAAACGTTATCCAGGTTTACGTCCTACTCAATTGGCTTTATATTACCAAGCACATTCACGACATGGTTGTTTAACGTTTAGCCACGCCCACAAACCCCCGTAAACGGCAAAGGGAGCGGAAGATGGCGACTAAACGGTGAACGAGTGCCTCCTGAAGTGTAGCGTTAAATCCTCCAATAACGCAGCTCCGCTACCATAGACACACTAACTCCACCCGCCACTTTTTATAGGGTACCAATACTTTCGAAGGATGTTCGACAAGAACGAGTCATTAATACGAAACGACTCGGTTTCACGTGACTTTTATTAAACTGATTCAATAACGTGAAAAAAATTTCCATCTGTGTATCCAGAGCTTCGTGATATGAGATTTACAACCGTAGTGTCTTAATAGGATCTTCCCTGTGTGTGTGTGTGTGTGTGTGTGTGTGTGTGTGTGTGTGTGTCAGAGGTTTGAGCCCTACAGAGGAGATAAGAACCTGCCTGCTAGCTTGGAGCCGTCGTGCAGCGAAGCAGAAGAGCAGCCGACCTCGCTGAGGTTTGTGATATTGTACTTGACTTTTCCTTCTTCTCCTCCTTTCCCTCCCTTTTTTTTTTTTTTTCTGTCTCCGTGATGGAGGTATTTTTTTGTTTCTCCCCCTCTCCCCCTCTCCTGCTGCTCAGCTTTCTCTCACCGCTTCACAAAAAAACATTCCAGCAGAGTAGAAACGCCCGCAGTGTATTCTAACTCTTATGTCATTAGTGCTGTATCGCCGACCGCCGTGATTTCCTCAAGCCGTGTGTGTGTGTGTGTGTGTGTGTGTGTGTGTGTGTGTGTGTGTGTGTGTGTGAGAGACGTGCGCGCAGTGGCATAAACCATTGAAGAAGAAAAATGTGTAGTTGTTAAAGCTGCATTATCACTACATATGTGCGATATTATAGAACTGTTTATTTGCTTAATTTTATATTCTGTATTTATTGAAATCTGTATTTATTTTATAGCTAAGTATCGAGTTGTTTTTGTTTGTTTGTTTGTTTGATTGTTTGTTGTGCACCTTTCTAACACCCTCTCTAAAGAAAGGAGTAAATAAATATGTCTGAATAAAAAGACACCCACGGTCACTTTAGAAAGTGATATAACACCAAGTAACACAAATAAATAAACAAACAAAGATCTAGATGAACACTGACAAACAGGTAAGTTTTATTTGTGTGTTTGTTTTTTTATTTCTTTATTTATTCAATTGTTTGTTTGTTTATTTTGTAACACCCAAAATTGCGCTTTTATTTATGCGACACAGTAATTAATAAATAAATAAACGAGCAAACAAATATGTGAATAAACAAATCCCGATTTTACAAAACTAAGTAATTTTAAATCATTTCTTTCTTTCTTTCTTTTTTCCCCCCGAGCCTTTCTAACACCCGTGGTCTAAATACATTTGAAATACTTAACAGTTTTGGATGTTTATGTATTTGTTTGTTTGTTTGTTTGTTTGTTTGTTTGTTTGTTGTGTTACTTCATGTTACACATTTGTAAGTATTAGAAAGGCTCCAAAGAAGAAGAAGAAAAAATGCATTTAACAGCTGTTTGTTTGTTTGTTTGTTTGTTTGTTTGTTTGTTTATTTATTTATTTATTTGGAGCCTTTTTAGCATCCAAGGACACTTTACAGAGTAATAAGTACAACCCCAATTCCAAAACAGTTGGGACGCTGTGTAAAATGTAAATGGGAAGAGAATGCAATGATCTGCGACTCTCATAAACCCGTATGTTCTTCACAACAGAACACGGAAAACATCTCGAATGTTTGAACTGAGTAACTGTACCGTTTTAAGAAAACAAATAAGGAGATTTTGAAATTGGCGTCTCAAAAAAGTTGGGACGGGGGGCAACAAAAGGCTGGAAAGGTAAGTGTTAGTAGAAAGAAAGAGCTGGAGGTTCAGTGGGAGCGGGTCAGTCAGATGATCGGGGATAAAAAGAGGATCTTGGAGAGGCGGAGTCTTTCAGAAGTAAAGATGGACAGAGTTTCAGTGATCTGTAAAAAAAAAAAAACTGCATTTGCAATTTGTGGAACAATTTCAGAACAATGTTCCTCAACGTAAAATTGTGAAGACTATGAATATCTCATCATCTACAAAACATTATATCGTCAAAAGATTCTGAGAATCTGGAGAAAGGGACGAGGGTGAAAATCAATACTGCATGCCCTGTGATCTTCGGGCCCTCAGGAGCCACTGTATTAAAAACAGACATGATTCTGTAATGGAAATCACTGCATGGGCTCGGAAACACCTCCAGAACCCATCGTCTGTGAACACGGTTCACCGAGCCGTCCACGAACGCTGGTTAAAGCTCCATCAGGCACAGAAGAAGCCGTATGTGAACATGATCCAGAAACGCCGCCGTCTTCTCTGGGACAAAGCTCATTTAAAATGGACCGAGGTGACGTGGAAAACTGTTCTGTGGTCAGACGAATCCAAATGTGAAATTCTTTTTGGAAAGCATGGACACCATGTCCTCTAAACTAAAGAGGAGAGGGACTGTCCAGATTTTTATCAGCGCTCGGTTCAAAAGCCTGCGTCTCTGATGGTATGGGGGGGGCGTCAGTGCCTATGGAATGCGCGGCATGCACATCTGGAAAGGCGACATCATTGCTGACAGGTATATACAGGTTTTAGAGCAACATCCAGATCTCATCCTACCTTTACTTCTGAAAGACTCCGCCTTTCGAAGATCCTCTCTTTATCCCCAATCATCTGACCGACCTGATCCCGATGAACCTCCAGCTGTTATGTTGCCCCCCCCCCCCCCCCCGTCCCAGCTTTTTTGAGATGTCGCTGCCACCGAATTCAAAATCTCCTTATTTTTTTTTTCTTAAAACGGTCCATTTCCTCAGTTTAACCCTACGATATGTTTTCCATGTTCCGTTGTGAAGAACGTACGGGGTTATGAGATTCTGTTTTCATTTACATTTCACACAGCGTCCCAACTTTTTTGGAATTGGCGTTGTGAATGAATAGCAAGGTTTAATAAGTTCAGTTTTAAAAATGTATATAGTAATTAATTAGAAGATAATGACAGCAGTTATGTGTGTGAACATAAAGTCTGCGTCCTTCCTTCCGACTGCGAGTTTAGAGTAAAAATGTTCAGATGTCTGTGTTTAGTGGGAAAGAAAAAAAACTTGCGATTCTTAAATATTTGAATATTGTTATTTTTTTGTCCTTTCCATCACAAAAGTAGTGCAGTAGTGTGTTAACTCTGTCCGTGTGTGTGTGTGTGGCTCTGATTTACAGTGTGAGTGCGAAGATTAAAGCGATCGAAGCCAAGCTGCAGATGATGGAGGAGAACGTGGACGAGGAGTACTCGGGCCCGTCGCCGTACCTTTACAACAAACCTCCCGAGAAGAAGGACAAGAGATCTCAGCCTTATAACAAACAGTTCCGCAGGTTCAAGAGATGACCTCATCCTCACACGCGCGCACACACACACACACGCACGCAGGCACACTGAGGACTTCTGGTTAATAAAAACACACACTCTTTAATGCGCTGTTCTGTCAGGACCGGAGGAGGAGGAAGACCTTCGTGTGGAACACTTCTCTCTTTCCCTGTGGATTTTTTTTTTTTTAATGAATATTTTAAGGTTTTGTACATTTTTGTAACTTTCCATTTTTTGACGATTTCCTTTCTCGTTCTCTAACTGAAACCTTTTACTCGTGCTTGAAACGTCTTGCGTGTTCAGTTATGAACTCCGTCGTGATCCTGCGTCGCGTCTGTTGTTTTATTTGGCTGTATTTTGAGAACATTGTAAGTCTGAAAGCACAGAACTGGACCTGAGCTCCAGGAGTCACTCCACTGTCGACCCCCACCCCCCACCCCCCCACCCACCCGACTTCAATCACGTGATCCACACTGATGACGAGGAGCGACGTGACGCGATGTGACGTTCGGCTCGCTGTTTTACATCCATCATGACGATAATGTCCGAGCACCGTTGGAATTGAGTTCGAGCTGTAGCTGTGATTTCATTGTTTTATTAATCTCAAGAAAAAACTTTTAAATAATAATTAGGTTTATGTTTTAACCCTGAACTAGAAATAGAAATGCTCGTCTTTTCACTTGTATTTCAGAGAAATTCGCCATCTGACCGCCGTCTAAACCTCTATAATACATGGAACGTGTTCATTATTATTTTAATAATTTCATATAATGATTTCCTTTTTTTTTTTTTTTTTTTTTTTTGGTCCTGAAATAAAAATATCAATGATCATCTTTTCAGTAATTTCAGAGAAATGATGGCTGTTTTTTTTATTATTATTATTATTATTATTATTATTATTATTATTATTATGTTAACTTATAAAAATATACACACGCTTTTATGGTGTGAAATTCAATTGTGTGTGTGTGTGTGTGTGTGTGTGTGTGTGTGTGTGTGTTGTTACGTCATAAAACTCAAAACCAGTTTATTCTTTTTTTTTTTATTTTGTATTTTTATAAAATGCAAATCCAGCCCCCTGTATATGCAACACGTCTTTATTCAAGAAAGGGTGTGGTTAGAAGGCGTTCCCGATTTGCATATTCAAATCATCTGTCATTTTTTGTGTTTTAGCATGTAGGCGCTTCTGTGCTTAAATACTTCAATAATGCTTTTGTAAATATTTTTTTTTTTCCTGAGACATGTCCAGTCATACACGTACACGGTTCAATAAACTGGTCATGTTAAAAGCTTCTTTTACGTTTATTTAATGCGACTCCAATTTCCTCATGAGGTGTATAGCCTCCATTTTGTGCCTCATAATGAGGTAACGTCCCCTCGGATTCTGAAGATCTCAGGAGTGGCCCATCACGTGCATTTTTGTGAGTTTGATATTTAATACAAGTGAAATTGTTATTATTATTATTATTATTATTATTATTATTATTATTGCTATTGTTCTTATTACTTCCTGTACATTACCTAGAGAAAGACTTTAACATGGCTCTACACTCAAGTGTTTCAGTGAGTGATGCTTTAGGCTTTGGGAAATAAATAGGAAAAGGAAAAGAAATGTTGATAGGTGAGTCCTTTCAGCTTCAGTCTAATATTTATTCCTCCCTCTTTGTCTATTATTTCTACACGCACACACACACACACACACACACACACCTTCCGGTCCGGAATGCGTATATAAACATGTATCGCGTGTGTGTGTGTGTGTGTGTATTATATATACATATATATAATTTCCCTTTCCAAAGGAAACTGTGCTTACAATATGAGACAAAGAGTATATGTATATTATATACATATATATATATATATATATATATATATATATATATATATATATATATATATATATATTATATTATATACAGTATATGTATATTATATTTTAGTTCTTCTAATGTTATAATCTAAATGATGTTATAATTTTGTACTGTATGTGATTTTATAATAAGTTTAAAAGGTACTAGAGGAAATTAAAAGAGTAAATGGGGCGTATTTACTACAAATATAATGATTTCCTCATACTAGACTTATTATTAGTGGTGGTATTTTGTGGAGGTGTACAGCACTACTCATCATACTGGGACTTGAAGCTTCTGCACTGCGGTTAGAAATGATCAAAGTGTATATTTTAATATGCAAAAAAATAATAATCTTGACAAATGACAGCAGAGTAAACATTTCATTTTGCCCTAACGTGATAGGTGCGATTGGATTGGAGTGTTATACAGTAGATCACTCTCAAAATCATCGAATACAAGTACAGAAAACACAAGAAGAAGAAAAAAAAGTGCGATTTAATTCGAATTAAAGAGGAGTTTCAGTGATGTTTGTTCTGTGCTTTTTTTTTTAGACTGATTTTTTTATTATTATTATTTATGTATTTTTTTTTTTACATTTCATTTGCAGATATGCGGATTATCCAATAAACCTCTTTAAAAAAAAAAAAAACCAAATTCAGCCATGTGCCGTTAATAAAACAGATAATACATCAGCAGACGAACAGCAGGAGCCACAGCGGCTAATATTAATGAAAAATGAATCATCATTTTATAAGATTTAACCAGTTAAAATAAATAATATATTATTAATAATATAATAATAAATAAAAAATTTCTATTTAAAAAATTTTTATTAAAAAAAAAAAAACCCAAAATTTTTTTTTAAAAAATATTTATTAAAAAAAACAACAAAAAACTAAATAGACACCAACTCGAAATCGCATACTAACATAGGTTATATAAAGAATAACAAACATATTTATGATTTATATATATATATATATATATATATATATATATATATATATATATATATATATATACACACTTATTTCTTATTCTTATATATATATATATATATATATATATATATATATATATATATATATATATACACACACTTATTTCTTATTCTTATATATATATATATATATATATATATATATATATTAGTATGCGATTTCGAGTTGGTGTCTATTTAGTTGTTTGTTATTTTATATATATATATATATATATATATATATATATATATATATATATATATATATATATATATATATATGTAGGCTATAACAATGCTATAGTTACTGCAGCCGTATATAAACAACAGTACATAAGATGATAAATCTCACACTGTTCTGTTTAAATAAAGGTTTTAATATTACGATGATATCGTATGAAATATGTAGCTACAGTTTTCAAACGACGCATGACGCGTGTTATTACGCAATCAAACAAAGACCCTGCAAACTTGTGTGCTAAACCTCTGCTTCTTCTTTCATCATCTTTTATGATGCGAAAAAAAATTAAAAAAAAAAAAAAATTCCTCAACAAACTCGCACCAAACCTGTCAAAAAATGAAACAACACACTTCCGTGTTAAACATCACGCCGAGACGGAGGGTAACCATGGCAACCCGTTATACTATTTGGATGTTTAGTGCGTGCGGCTTTTCAGAAGCCTCAGAAGAAGAAGAAGAAGAAGAAGAAGAGGGGGAAAAAGGTGAAGCTTTAATACAGGCGGCTCTCGGACCGGGAGAGGATTAAAAAACCTGCCAGCCAGCCCCTCAATTTCTCTCCACTTCCTGCAGTCAGCAACTCCATCCATCCCAAAAGAAAAAACAGGAGGAGGAGGAGGAGGAGGGGGTGAGGGCGTGGGGGGTGCTGGGGGGTTGAAGTGAAGGAAGAATTTCACTAACAGTCCTAAATAACGCAGTGCAGCAGGCTGAACTGAGCGCGCGCCCGGACCTCAGCGACTTTACACAACTTTGTGAGGCGGATTTGAGACGCGGATCTTATGGGAGAGAGCTCCACAAGGCGCCTGCTCACGCCCGAGGGACGTCCGAAAGCGCGCTCACGTCTGTTTCCCCCGCATTTCTTTCATGTATTGGAAAAATGAGATTTTGGCCCCTCTGTCAGAGGGAAATCGATTTTTCTCCGAAGGAATTAACTCGAAACAGGTACGTAGACTCGGCATGCAGGGTTTAAACCCAGTGTCACGGAGTGCAGGAAAAGTGCACGACTGGGGCTTGTTGTTTTCTTCCCCAACGCCAGCCGCGCGCTCAGGGGCTTAGTCCTGCACCTCGAGTCGCGTCTTCACTCGGCTGAGATTAAAACTAAACTTTCAACCTTATAAAAGTGCTGTGAGGAAGAACATCAGCCCCTATATAGGCTACACCATGAAGAGTCCTGACTCGTCCTCTTCACACGTCTGCAGAGAGAGAGAGAGATTAGATTTTAATTACCGCAATTAAAAAAATCTAATTTGCAATTCTTTTGGTGGTTTTCCTCTTCCTCTTCCTCCTCTTCTTCCTCTCTGATTGACAGCTGAAATTGACACTCCTGGACCCTCAGCATTTCAAGCCATTTGTAATTGCAGGTAGTTTGTTATTATAGTTTTTTTCCCCTTCTCTCTCTCTCTCTCTCTCTCTCTCTCTCTCTCTCTCACTCTCTCTCTCTCACTCACTCTCTCTCTCTCACTCTCTTTCTTTCTTTCTCAGCGTCGAAACACGCGATTATCCAAAGAGGTAATGGGTTAAGTGTTGTTTGAAGGCGGGGGGGGTGGGGGTGGAGGGGGGGGGTTGGTGTCCAGTTTGAATATAGCTCCATTAAAAAAAATAGGGAGGGGGGGATTTGTAGACGCGCGTTTATGTCGGTGTTTTTATTGTTTTTAAGCGCATATATAGGGCGAATAGAGAGACACAGTATGTGTGCGCGCGTGTGTGTAAGAGAGAGAGAGAGAGAGAGAGAGAGAGAGAGAGAGAGAGAGAGAGAGATGCCGCAAGTTGACGTCGCCTCGCCGTTGAATTGTGTCTTTGTAGGTGATTCGTGCACACGCACACACGCGCGCTCGCACGCACACACACACACACACACACACGCACGCACGCACACGCACACGCGCGGTATACCGGGAGCGTCACGCCGCGTGGACACCCGACACCGACACGCCGACACGCCGACATGGTAAGCGGCTTCTTATCGACTTCACACACATTTAAAAAAAAAAAAAAAAATGTCTAGGAAACTAACTCAGTGCTGATGGAGGCTGTAGTGAAATACTAAACCCGGGTTTATTCTCTTTTTATTTTCCTCTGTGAGATTACTCAGTCCTAGTTTACTCAGTCTCAAGTGTAGATGCTTCTCCAAAATCTCACCGCGGCTTCAAAGGAGAAACTGACTGGAAGTTTCGAGTCGCTTTTAATGTTACTGAACTTTCTCAAGTCGCTTCAGCGAAAGGATCCTTTCAGCTTTAAACAGTCAGACGAAATGAATTGGAAAATGTGTTTGTTATTAAACTGAATCTTTGTCGCGTTTGTGACATTAATTTATGTTTCTGCTAGTGACATAAACTCTACTTTTGCTTGTCTCTGGTCTTTTACCATCAAGTGGACATGTTTTAGCTTCAAAGTAAATGATTTCTAAAGTTTTCCAGGTTAAATATATAAACATAGTCTCTCTCTCTCTCTCTCTCTCTCTCTCTCTCTCTCTCTCTCTCTCTCTCTCTATATATATATATATATATATATATATATATATATATATATATATATATATATATATATATATATATATATATATTTTATAGTAAAGCCACAAAACCATCAGAATGCAATACTCTTGATAGTAAGACGAGCGACAGGGAAGAGTATCCTACAGCTCGACACCTTATTTCTTTACCGATGAATAAACTTTTAAATATCTAAATGATCATGCTATTTGCTTTTCAGAGTTATAAACAACTCACCGATCACCAAAAATATTCAATTATAGACTAGGATTATGCACTTGTAAAATGCCTATGATAATACATAATAGATATATAATAACATGGATACTTAATACGTGATATATCCACGCATATATACATATATAAATATAAACATAAATGATAGTTTGCAGCACCTCTACAACAAAATGATCTTAGACGCTAAATTTAAAATAGATAGATAAATAAATAAATGTAAAAAAACAGACACACAATCTGTTTTTACACCACGCTAAAGCGCTGCTGCACTCCACTTCCATTTTGCGCACGTGCCGCTCGGTATGCTGGCGTAGCTGCACACAGCATTATTTATTCGTAATTATTTATAGATCGGTTATTTGTGCACGTTTTGTACTTTTTACATTCACACACAAGCGCGCGCACGCACGCACACACACGCACACGCACACGCACACACACACACACACACACACACACACACACACAGGGTCCTATCTTGTCGCGTGGCTTTAGAAGTGTGTTGAATTTATCTCTCTTTTACTTATTTATTTATTTTTTGTTTTCTTTCTTTCTTTGTATCTTTGATTAATCCGGGTTGGTCACACTCAGACCGAAATCTTTGACATGCGAGTCTTGCTCAAAAAGACAACACAGTATCCATTCAGAGACCGGACATAACGAACATAAATAACAAACATAAATAACAAACATAAATAACTCATACATAAGACATCTCGTCCATCCTGAGCTAGCTTATTAAAAAAATATATAATAATCACAATAATAATATTCATAATAATACAGATTCCCGTGCAATAGTTTAGGTATGTGCTGCTTGCTTTGAAAAAGAAAAACTCTCTCTCTCTCTCTCTCTCTCTCTCTCTCTCTCTCTCTCACACACACACTCACACACACACACACACTTTCTCTCTCTCTCTCTCTCTCTCTCTCTCTCTCTCTCTCTCTCTCTCTCTCTCTCTGTGCTTGTGTTCTTTTCTAACGAGCTGAAACCTTGATTTAAAAATCGTATTGCATGTTCTGAACTTCTCTCTCTCTCTCTCTCTCTCTCTCTCTCTCTCTCTCTCTCTCTCTCTCGGGCTCGTTTCCACTACTCTGACGTCACTAAACGCGAATTCTGAGCCCGTCGTCTCTCTACACTACATATAGACCGCGAGTTTGATCAGTTTTGTGCTTTGAGCCAAATGATGCATGCAGTGTAAGACCTTGCAAAAACAAAAACAAAATCTTGCAGGGAGACAGAAAAATACCGGGACGAACTGATGAACCTTTTCATTTTCACTTCTTCAGTCTCTCGCAGCGCATTAAAGAGTAAATCCGCTCATGTATATCTATATATCTATATATATATATTCATGTGACATTTTAAACACTGGACTAACTCATTGAGTGTTTACTCTAAAGTGTGTGCGGTGTGACAGGCTGAGTGTGATTACATGTTAGTGATAGAGCTGTGGATGAATATGAATGACAGCATAAAGCCTAACTGTACTGCTCTCTCTCTCTCTCTCTCTCTCTCTCTCTCTCTCTCTCTCGCGCGCGCGCGCGCGCGCTCTCTCGGCTACTTTGGGTTTGTATTGTATTATTATTATTAATAAATATATAAAACCTTGATAAATCTCCGCTTGTGCAGTGTTATTGCGCGTTATAGCTGAAATGTCGCTGTGTCTGTAATATGAAGTGAACCTGCACAGGACCGGAGATATTTATATCCAAACATACAGCGTCATATTTAGTGAATAAAAAGGCAAAAAATAATTTCTGAAAGTTATTTAATTCAGCTTCACGTGGTGATGTAGGCCTTTAGGCAAGTCAGATGGGTGTTGCTTTGTATGTTGTTTGGTTTGCTGAAGAAATATCTGTGTGTGTTTCCTCTCTAACCCCGGGCCGGTACAGTCCCACTCCGACGGCGAGTCTCAGAGGTCGGTGATGGAGAAAGAGGAGCCGCGCTGCTCCCCCAGTCCTCCGTCCACGCCGTCCATCTGCTCGCCCACATCCAGCGCCTCCGCCTCGTCCGTCCCCTCCACCGGCAAGAACGTGTGCGCGAGCTGCGGCCTCGAGATCCTGGACAGGTACCTGCTCAAGGTAGGACAGTCACGGCGCGTACAGGACGTCGGCTCTGTGTACGTTTTTTTTTTTGTGTGTGTGTGTGTGTGTGTGTGTGTTTGTTTTAAACCCTGCACGATGTTTACCGTGCCCGGGATGTTCAGGATGTGCACGCGCAATGTGTGATGTAGCATTTTGGTTTTTATAGGAATTGAACCTGTGCATGCATGAGGTGTGCTGCGATCACTGTGGTCACGCATCAGCAATCGCTATAGCACGTTAACTGTGCGGATGCACGTGAGCAGAGTTGCATATTGTTATGGGAATAAAGTTGAGCATGCGCCGTGTCCTACTGTGCACGCGGTGTGGTACTATCACGCATAAGGCACGGGGTTTCTTTGGGTTTTGTTTTTTTTTGTGTGTGTGTGTTTTTTTTTTTTGTTTTGTTTTTGGAAAGCAGGATTAGTCTCACATAAGAATATTATAAGAATATTGCGCGTGCATGATTATGAGGCAGCAATCTAACCAAAGAAAGAAAGAAAAAAAAATGCGATCCGTAGAAAAACGTGTAGAAGGGAAATGGGATTAGCATGCAAGTGTGTGTGTGAGTGTGTTATGATTATAATTATGCGGCATCAATTTAATTAACCAAAAAGCGATTTAAATGTGATATAACCACTCGCAGTGTAGGTGCACGCGACAGAGCGTGTCATTGTTTTTTGGACAAAAACGTCTCATAAAGCAAAAAAAGAAGAAGAAAAAAAAAAGAGCGTTAAGCATGTATATGTTGTGCTATTGTTGTGATTATTAATATGGAGCAGTAATAATAATATAATCGCACGAAAATAGGAGGGAAATCAATATAAGGAAGCTATAGTGTAGATGCACGTCACATAGCGTGTCTTTATTTACTCAAAATGTTTATTTAGAGCAAAAAAAAAATGTGAGGAAAAAAAATGAGCATGCATAGGCTAAAGTGTGCTCTGATTAGGCTATGCGTTAGCAATAGGCTATAACAGAGCAGTTGCGCGTGCATATATGGTGCTATGGTTAGAATTACGGAGCAGCGATCTAATAAATTACAAACGTGCTCTCGTGCACTCGTAAAAAAAATAATAATAAATAAATAAACAAGAGTTAAGCATGCATGCGGTGTGTTCTGATCTTGCATCAGAGATATAACACACTGTGTGTACAGATGCACGTGAGGCAAGTTCTTACTGTGGAGAGCAGAATTACTGAGTTGTAGGAATACAGCTGCGCGTGCATGTCTAGTGTTATGACTGGCTGTAATTATGATTACGGTGCAGCAGTCTAAATCATTTTTAAAATGTAAATGAAAATGTCTTTTTGCTGTTGTGGTTGTTGTTGTTGTTATATAGAATTAAAAAATAAAAAGCTCAGCGTGCACGTGGGGTGTTACAGAACCCATCTGATGACGCGAGAGAGCAGCGCGTGCAGCAGAAGCGACTTCTGTTTCTGTTTAACAAACCATTTGTTCTCATAAACTTGTTAGTGACAAATCAGGCGGCGTCGTTATTATTATGCGCGCGCTTCCCTGGTTTTGGATTGATTCCTTTTTATTTAAAAACAAACGTCAGGATTTTTTCCCCCTTTCTTTAAAAAAAAATGTTATTTTAATATATTATTATTATTATTATTATTATTATTATTATTATTATTATTATTATTATTTGAATCGTAGTTTGTCGTGGCACGAGCCGTGTCTATAATTTGATCCGTTTCTGAGAAATCTACAGAGAGCGAAGTCGGAAGAACAAAAACGACTTTGTGACGTTTTCAGATTCGCCAAAAAAAAAAGAAAAGAAAAGAAAAAGCCTTAAAGTCTTAATTGGAAAAAAAAAATACATGACACAAAAAAAAAAATGCAATTTGTAATTTAACCTGAAGAATCTAAACCGTACAGTTATACAAGCAGGCTAATATCAGCATAATATTTTACACATTTTTATCACTTTAATTGCTCCATAAAAAAAAAAATTAAAATAATAATTGCTGCATGGCATGTAGGTAGAATTCTTTTTATTTCTGGGCAAACTTTCCCTAAACACAACTCCAAAAGTTCGAATTTAAAGCACGGCTGTAATGTTTATATAATAATACACGATGAGGCTTATATGTAAATAAAATCATTCAGTGTCTAAATTAGTTATTGAAATAAATCCTTTCATGTTTACTTTATTTGTATCTTCTTCACAGTTCAGTATTATTAGAAGACGAGTTTGTGTTGAACTTCATTTATTTATGTCACAGATTGTCCCCCCCCCCCCCCCCGCGTTAAAATAAAACCAAAAGAAGTTTCCAGAAATTCTATTTCACAAGACGAGATAATATAAGATAAAAACGAGATAAACTGAGAGTGTTAATCCCTCGTGGGGAAATGAAAGCGATAATGAGCATGCAGCGTGTGCAGTGATGACAGGGACGAGTGTGAGAGTGACATGAATACCATAAGATAATGTTCTGACAAAAGTTGTGAATGATACCTGTGTAGTGCAACGAATATTAGAAAATGTGCTGAGTGTAACATATCGGGGAATTGTGTCCATGTGCAACAAAATAAATAAAAAACAAACAAACAAAGTCACTTAAGCGTCACATATAGCCTATTGAAGGACAGTAATATGAGCAAAAAGACGAGTGCAATAAACCGGATTATTGTGCACAAGTGTAAATGTAGCTTCAGAAGTACAGTGTCTCGAGCTGGCTGTAGTGCACAGTGTTAATATAGCCTGTTTATCGCGTGAACGCAAACGCACGCGCTTAAAATGCGGCTCAAATGTCACAACAACAATAATCATTAATGCATTACAACCTACACAAGCTAAAGAGATAAGTGTATTATTATTATTATTATTATTATTATTATTATTATTATTATTATTATTATTATTATTGGCAGGTGAACAATCTGATGTGGCACGTGCGCTGCCTGGAGTGCTCAGTGTGCAGGACGTCACTGCGCCAACACAGCAGCTGCTACATCAAAAACAAGGAGATCTTCTGCAAAATGGATTATTTCAGGTAGGGTAAGTTTTTTTCCCCATGCACTTCATCCCGGAAGTAGTCTGCTTTTCCTTCTTTTTTTTTAAAAAAAAAAAAAAAAAAAAAAAAAGAAAAGAAAAAAAAAGAAAAAGAAAAGGAGGCTGCAGTTTTCCAGCAAGCTCTAAAGCACGAGTTCTCAACCTGCTTGCGGTCCTTTAAACTGTTCAAAAGAAAACAGCACAGGTTTATTTTCTGAACAGAACATAACCACGAGGCTCAATATCCTCACCCCTGAAAGCTTAGAGTAACACCCTGGAGGTTTATTGGGGCTGTAGAGCTTCTTACTGATCCCACTGCACGAGGTCATCTACAGGTCCATGTTGGCATCGTGTACAGGAGAAATTCAAGTCCAAGTGTGCAGAGAAACAAACGAATAATCAGGCAACACAAATAAATAGGATCACTTTGATATGTAGCGGTGCGTCGTGACAAAAATATAAATAAATAAACAAACAAACCACAGAGTGCACTTTGAGAAACTAATCTACTAAATGATTTTTACACGGCATATCATTTTTGTTTAATCGCGTATGGTTGATCGCAAGCTGAATATTAATATTCATTCTAACATTAAGAAGGTAAAGGGAAAATAAGGATGTGTGTTACATTTAGTAAAAAATAACAACAACAACAAAAAAAAAAAACAAATCAAGCGTAACTTGTTTTCCCCCCCCCCTTCTGTTTCTGTTTATTTATATGCTTCTTAATCCGAAAGTGGAATATTTCTGTGCTTCCTCGTTTAATTTCTACACATGCAGGATGACATGAAGGGTGCTAAAAGGGTACTGAACAGTACCTTGTCCCTTGCTCCTTATCACCCTCTGTTGCTCCTGTATCTTACACGTGGAAAGATGCATGCAGTGTGCATTTAAAGGACTCGAACACTCGGTCATTTTTAAAGGTGTGTTTATGTTTTCCCGTTAGTTAGTTAGTTAATTAATTAATTAAACGGCCATGACATGGTACAGTGACAGGTAAGCTGTACCGTCTCAGTGCTTATGACGCAGGAAGCCCTGAGACTGCACCTTTAAAGAACAAACAAACAAAGACATTTGAGCGCTTTACGAAATGTCGTGCGAGTCCATCATTTCTGCTTTCTCTTTTGATGTTATATTTCTCTAGCCTTCTGAACGACAGTAACGAGGTGAGGTCCTCTTTAGTGCCAGTTTGTCTGCTAGGAGTTCCCTTGCATTACAGCTGAGTGTGAGATGAAGAAGAAGATGAACATTTCCCGCGCGTGATGTTATTACAGTCGTGCCGTATTTTTTTTTTTTCCCCCCCTATTTTTTTGCTTCCCTATAATAATGATATTTTCTCGTGCGGTGGGGAGTTGGTGTGAGGAGGAACCGTGACATTGAGACGATCCACCGAACAGTAATCATTTGACCGCACGACACTGTGTAATCTAGCAGTGCGCGCGCGGTCCACACCGGCGGTGTACTCGTGATGTAATGGCGGCGGCGCGCGGGGGGTGTTTTTGATCCGCACGCGGGTCTCGGAGTGCGGAGTGAATATACGAGATACGAGCTGCTGGGAGATGGTGTTCAGGATGTGAGGGGATGTGAGGGGTGTGTGAGATGCGGTGATTGCAGAGCGTGCAGGATGTTGGCCTGCCTTCCCCGCTCGTTCCCGGGCCGGGTGAAGTGACTGGCCCCTTTAAAGCTGATACGGTGTTTTTAGGAGAACATTTGTTTTCTGTGTTAGGGCCAATAATCTGAAGTGATGCTTCACATGATAGGCTGTGAATGCCGCTGGCTCTTCACGGGCCGTGTTGGGGCTGGGCACACACACACACACACACACACACACACACACACACACACACATCTGTGCAGCAGTTTTGTTGGAGAAAGGCAGAAGTGCTGGGTGTAGAGCGTTAGTTTTCATAGGGAATGTTTTGTGTGTGTGTGTGCCAGATTTGTGTCACGTGTGTGTGTGTGTGTGCGCGCGCGCGTGTGTGTTTCCTCTCCATTCTGAATGCAATCAGACTGGAGATAGATCAGATTCAAATCAGCATGCAGAGATATCAGCGTGTCTCGGTCTAAACTGACAAATCATCCAGGATTGAAATACGAATTATTTTTTTTTTCTTATTTGGACCTTCGCCGTGTGATTTGTTGATAGATCTCACCGCCACTGTCTCGTTTTCACGCCACATGTTTACGCGCGAGGCTGTATTACAATATAAAACATTTTACACACCACGCATTCATCTTTTCTTTTTCTTTTTCTTTAAAAAAAAAAAAAAAAAAAAAAAAAAAAATCTCAGTCGTGTCCTTAAGGCATAAGCAACCACTGGGACATGCAATTTTTTTTTTTTCCTAATTACCGAAATTAAAAATAAAAAAGTCTGGTTCCCACAGACACGTCAGCTGCCGGGTTTCAGCCCTTTATGTATGTATTAAGTTGCTCTTTTTTTTTCTTTTTTTTTTAAATTACTATTATTTCTGTGGAGGCCCTTATATATCAAGGCATCATGGGAACATTACCGGAGGCCATGCAGTGATTGACTGTGTTAGAGATTCGTGCAGACAAGTAAAAAGCCGGCTGTAATGGTTTCAAGTTGTCAAGCAGTCAGGAGTAAGTGAGTGAAGCTCTCTGTGAAGATCGAACCTCTGAAACCTTCTCTCTGTTCTCCAGGCTGTTCTGTGATAGGAGATGGACTGGCGTTTATCCAAGACACTGTCAAAAAAACAACAACAAAAAAACAAAACAAAACAAAAAAAAAAACAACACTACATGATTTTACCCTGAGTGTCTGACATGCCAGGAGATTAAACAATACGGGAAATGCTTTAATTCAATTCGATTTTAAATCCCTTTCAGAAAAAAAAAAAGGTTCTAAAGCATATCTGTCCTTCTCACTTTTGTACCTGTTGTACCTTTAACACGTGTCCTTCACCTGGAGACATGATTCAGTGACCTTTAAAACGATTTAAGATGCATAATAGTCCAATATTTACTTTTGTTCCAAGTAAAGTTTTAAATATACTCTACATGCACCTTTCTAGATAATAGATTTACAAAGGTTAAAAAAAGAAAAAAGATAAGAGCACCTCCCGTGCCACAGGGAACGGTCCAGATTAGAACCCTATTTCCTGAGCTGATACCTGCTGAGATCATGACTGCAGTAGGCAGGGGGTGAAGCTGGTACTCTCAGCTTGTTGAGCTCAAACCTCACTTATTTCTGGTGAAAACTCTTTTTACGAATGTTACAGAGGTGTCGGTGTTTATATTTCTAAAGAGCAAGCTGTTAGAGATCTCTTGTGCTCGTCCAGGACGGCTGCCGTAAAAGTTCCCGAAACATCTGAATATTATTGAAAGAATGTTTCTGTTAGGCAGAGTTCATTTTAATAGAGAGCCCTAGCTGTTGATTCCTTTGTTCCTGGGGTTCTAGTCTTTCTATTCATTTTTGTGTCGGGTTCTAGAGTTTCTAATCCTTTGTGCATGGGGTTCTAGACGTTATATTCCTTTCTGCGTGGGGTTCTAGAGTTCCTATTCTTTTCTGTGTGGGGTTCTAGACTTTCTATTAATTTTTGTGTCGGGTTCTAGAGTTCCTATTCTTTTCTGTGTGGGGTTCTAGACTTTCTATTAATTTTTGTGTCGGGTTCTAGAGTTTCTATTCCTTTGTGTGTTTGGTTGTAGACTTTCTATTCATTTTTGTGTCGGGTTCTAGAGTTTCTAATCCTTTGTGCGTGGGGTTCTAGACGTTATATTCCTTTCTGCGTGGGGTTCTAGAGTTCCTATTCTTTTCTGTGTGGGGTTCTAGACGTTCTATTAATTTTTGTGTCGGGTTCTAGAGTTTCTATTCCTTTGTGCGTTTGGTTCTAGACTTTCTATTCATTTTTGTGCAGGGTTCTAGACTATCTATTATTTTTTGTGTAGGGTTCTAGAGTTTCTATTCCTTTGTGCGTGGGGTTGTTGATTTTTCTACAACTTCTATTGCTTTGTACACGTGATTACATTTTATATTTCGTTTGGGTGTGTGGTTCTAGATTTCCTTTGCACGTGTGATCATAAAGTTCCTCGAGTTTCTAGAACTACCTCGTACACGTGATTCTAGAATTTCTCTTCCTCTGTGTCTAGAATTCCTCTGTGCGTGCAATTCTAGAGTTTCTTTTCCTTTGTTCGTGGGGTTCGAGATTCTACAATGTTTTAAAATTCCTTTGTGCCTGGGGTTCTGTGCAGTTCCAGCATTTCTTTTCTTCTTAAGATTAAGGGCTTCTTGTGTGTAAAATCATAGCTGTGTAAAATCACTGTTATTCTAGAATTTCTATTCCTTTGTGTGTAGGGTTCTAGAATTCCTTGGTGCACGTGAGGACTTTTTTTTTTTTGCATGTCAAATTGAGGAACCTCTGTCGTGATAGGGTAGGGAACGGTTCTACAGTGTGAGAATCGTTTACACGTCCGTCATCTTGACTGACTGCGTGGATTGGAAACGGCGTGTGCGCTGTGCGGTGCTGCAGAATTCCTTTTCGAGCCGTTCCGTTCCCACACAGAACCCGAGAGACAGACAGACAGACAGACAGACAGACAGACAGACGAACCTCATCTGTTGTTAATCTCGAAGTGACTCTGAGCTACGGCAGGATGCAGCAGGCAGAATATTGTCCATAATAGCCTCATTGATTTGTCCAACTCCTTATTGATCCCTGGAGGTAAATGAACAGCTACTCTACAGATTGCAGACTCCGCAGCGTTCCACATTGCAGGTTTGGAGAGATAGAAGCTATAATCTGATTTTCTGTGGGGCGCAGCAGTGTGTTTTTTACTTGTCTGAGCCGAACGTCAGCGTCTGGAAGGAGACGGAGACGTGGACGTGTCGGCCTCTCATCTGCGCCGGACTGACAGCTGCTCTAATCGGGCGTAATTGCAGGAAATCAGAGTGGGTTTACTCTCAGCAGCAGGGGAGGCAGGACACAGCAGAGGCTGTACCTAAGGAGGGAAAAAAAACAACTAAACAGGCCAAGGAGCGTGAGCGGAGGGCCACACAGGAAGATGGAGACGGCTGCTAATCAGACAGGGAGAAGGGACGGCGGAATCTGAGACTCCTGTAGGAAAGACTCGGCTCAGCCCCTCACATCTTCTCTCTTCTCCTCTCCTCCATGAGTCTCAGTGCCTCTCAGGTTTCACCGTCCCTTCATGTCGAGTCCAATCCGATCTACACCTTGGCATTTTCACCGATAACTATCTTTATTGGAAGCACACAAAAGGATCGGATACTATCAGATAAAATTTTCCATTTTAGAGAATTTCTTTCTTATTCTACACGAGTGATGAAGTGATGAAATGTGAACAACACCTGCTGCCGTAGTATTAAATGTGGAGAAAGATTTTTTCCCCCATAAATATATATATATATATATATATGGAACATTTGTAGAATGTGTTAAGTAAATTTCAGGTGGCTCTGCGTCCCTGGTGCACCGCAGACTTTTGAGCACAGTCAAAACTCCCCCTTAAAGTAAACAGTTCTGTTTCTGGAAATTAGAGAACAGCACATCAGGATTAATCCTCCGGGCTTGTACTTCCTCAGGTTGGGGTTTTTCTGTTATTTTATCCCGGTATGTGAATTAGTTCAGATGCTCTCAGAAATACTCTGAAAATGTAAGAGTTTCCTGTTGCGAGTTATTTCTCTGAACGACAGACGCAAACCCAGAACACAACCGCAGTTATACCTGCTGCACAAAACACCGCTCTCACCGTTCAGTTTCAAAACCGTATTGCTGATTTTTGTTCCTGGAGTAGTGTGATGTTGATAGTGGTGGTGGTGTTGATAGTGGTGGGGGGGGCGGCGTTGATAGTGATGGTGGGGGTGGTGATAGTGGTGGTGGTGGTGATAGTGGTGGTGGTGGTGTTGATAGTGGTGATGGGGGTGGTGATAGTGGTGGGGGTGTTGATAGTGGTGGTGGTGATGGTGTTAATGATAGTGATGGTGGGGGTGGTGTTGATAGTGGTGGTGGTGATGATAGTGGTGGTGTTAATGATAGTGGTGGTGGGGGTGGTGTTGATAGTGGTGGTGGGGTTATTGATAGTGGTGGTGGTGGTGTTGATAGTGGTGGGGGTGTTGATAGTGGTGGTGGTGATGTTGAAAGTGGTGGTGGTGATGGTGTTAATGATAGTGATGGTGGGGGTGGTGTTGATAGTGGTGGTGGTGATGATAGTGGTGGTGTTAATGATAGTGGTGGTGGGGGTGGTGTTGATAGTGGTGGTGGGGTTATTGATAGTGGTGGTGGTGGTGTTGATAGTGGTGGGGGTGTTGATAGTGGTGGTGGTGATGTTGAAAGTGGTGGTGGTGATGGTGTTAATGATAGTGATGGTGGGGGTGGTGTTGATAGTGGTGGGGGTGATGATAGTGGTGGTGGGGGTATTGATAGTGGTGGTGGTGGTGTTGATAGTGGTGGTGGTGATGGTGTTAATGATAGTGATGGTGGAGGTGGTGTTGATAGTGGTGGTGGTGATGATAGTGGTGGTGGGGGTATTGATAGTGGTGGTGGTGGTGTTGATAGTGGTGGGGGTGTTGATAGTGGTGTTGATAGTGGTGGTGGTGGTGTTGATAGTGGTGGGGGTGTTGATAGTGGTGTTGATAGTGGTGGTGGGGGTATTGATAGTGGTGGTGGTGGTGGTGTTAATGATAGTGATGGTGGGGGTGGTGTTGATAGTGGTGGTGGGGGTGGTGTTGATAGTGGTGGTGGTGGTCATACTAGTGGTGGTGGGGTGTTGATGGTAGTGGGAGTGTTGATAGTGGTGGTGGGGGTCTTGCTAGTGGTGGTGGTGGTGGTGGTGTTGATAGTGGTGGGGGTGTTGATAGTGGTGGTGGTGGTAATAGTGGTGGTGGGGGTGGTGGGGGTGTTGATAGTGGTGGTGGTGTTGATAGTGGTGGTGGGGGTGGTGGGGGTGTTGATAGTGGTGGTGGTGTTGATAGTGGTGGTGGGGGTGGTGGGGGTGTTGATAGTGGTGGGGGTGTTGATAGTGGTGGTGGTGGTAATAGTGGTGGTGGGGGTGGTGGGGTTGTTGATAGTGGTGGTGGTGGTAATAGTGGTGGTGGGGGTGGTGGGGGTGTTGATAGTGGTGGTGGTGGTGGTGATAGTGGTGAGGAGGGTGTTGGTAATGGTGGTGGGAGTGTTGATAGTGGTGGTGGGGGTGATGTTGATAGTGCTGATGGTGGTGATAGTGGTGGTGGGGGTGATAGTGCTGGTGGTGGTGATAGAGGTGGTGGGGGTGATAGTGGTGGTGGGGGTGATAGTTGTGGGTGGGGGTGATAGTGGTGGGTGGGAGTGTTGATTGTGGTGGTGGGGGTAATAGAGGTGGTGGGGGTGATAGTGGTGGGAGTGTTGATAGTGGTGGGTGGGGGTGTTGATAGTGCTGGTGGTGGTGATACAGGTGGTGGGGGTGATAGTGGTGGGTGGGGGTGTTGATAGTGCTGGTGGTAGTGTCAAAATTCCATCAGGGTTCCAATTTTTTTCCAAACAGTCCTCTGAAATGCACCATTACGACGCTGTGTTGTTTGTGCGGTTCGGTTCTGTCAGAACACGGGTTTAGTAAAGTACACAAAATCCAACTGAATGGTTTTGACTCCTGCTCGATGATTTCAGACATTTTTTAACGGAAAAACAAGCAAAAAGACGAAGTTACATCAAACCTCATTCAGTGGCTCTGTGCTTGAGCTGAAGCGTTCGGCAAACTGTGTGGTGGAACAATGTTTTTCAGGAATATTCAGGATTCTTATTCGATTAGATTAAGCAAGACACCCACATTGGATTTTAATATTCTAGATTATATAATTCCCATTCCTTTGTGCATGGAATATTATCATTCCTTTGAGCATGGGAATCTGGAACGATATTGTGTTGGGGATTTTAGAATTTATTTGTGCATAGGTTTTCAGTTTTTGTTTTGCCACATATCTTCAGAATTGTTATCCAGTTAAGGAAAGACACTAAAATTCCTTTGTGCGTGCAATTCTAAAATGATTAGAATTCCTTTGAGCCTGGGCGGTCTAGGAAACTTTAGCGTCTTTGGTTGTAGAATTCTTTCTTTTCCGTTTCTAGATTTCGAAATTCTTTGTGGATGAGGCTCTAGAATTCATTTGTGCAATTCTAGAATTTCTATTCTGCCGAGCATGTAATTCTAGAGTTGCTTTGCGCGTGGGGTTCTAGAATCCCCATTCCAATGTTCTTGGGGTTCCAGAATTCCCATTCCTTCGATTATTAGGTTTTAGGAAAGAGATCAATTTCAACTCAAGCCACATTCACATGGGTTCGTGTTTACTGATTCTGTTTGTTTGTTTGTTTGTTTGTTTGTTACACTATTTTGTTTGTCTTATATTATTAGACCTTCAGAAGTCAAGGTGGATGAGTTGTGACCCATTTCTGAAATTTCTCACCATGGCAGGACCCACGGCGGTTCCGTTAGCGGTGGATGCTCAGTGTAATAACAGTGTAATCACGGCGGTCCTGAGGCTATAATCTGTCATTTCTACACATATGTGGGAAAGGTCGATGTTCCTCAGGGTTGTGTCTCGTTTCCACTTCACGTTGTCCTTAAAAAAGGACGTCTACATGCAAGCATCCAAATCAATCGTTAACTAGCGTATACTCGGTGTCTGTGTTTTCCAGTTGCCTAGCAACAGCGTTCTAATGACTTCAACCAGTTAAACAGAAGACGTATTGTGTGTTCGCATTCCGAAGTCTAAAGCACAAATTCACAGGTTCCATTTAAACGTATCACTTTTCCTGCTAATGTTATGTTTCTATTTATGGCCCAGAACTAAGTGTCGCTGCTCTGAAATCAGTGTTAAAGAGAAAAGCATCGCATGAATCATGCAGGGAAACTAGTTTATGGTGTTTTCGGGAACCTGGGTGCAGATCAAAAATGGGAAAAATCGTCTCGCCAGGAACGTTTCAGTCGAGAGTTGTTAGGCTATCTGCGAGCCTCTCTAGACTGCAATGATGTCATTTTCAGTGGACAAAAAACTCACCCCAACCACCCGCTCATCAGACCACCCCCCCACCACCACCGACTCCAAACCTGGGCCCCTCGGCCCCACGATCCGGCGTGCAAGCCTGGTGTCATCATTCTTGGGACGAAGGGAAAGGGGAACCGCAGCCAAATCAGTCATTTTGATATCCCACATTTCTCTGTGGTCGGAGGAGGTGGTGTACGACACGTTGTTTACACAAGCGCTCCATGTGCCAGAGGTGTGGTGGTGGATGGGTCCATGTGTGTGTGTGTGTGTGTGTGTGTGTGTGTGAGGGGGTCTAGGCTTTGGGGCTCCCATGCAAGCCGCCGCCATCTGCACAGCATTAGTCTCAGCCGCTGCGCCAAGCCGCACTGACCTTCTCCGCAGCAGAACCGCGTTGTTATGTGTTCGGTCCGGTTCCGTCAAAATAACACCTGATAACATGACTTCAGAGCTTCTGTGCTTATGGTCCTAGAGCTTTCTTCAAGTATAAGTGCACACTGGTACAAGTATACAAAGCAATCATTAAATGTTTATATAATAATAATAATAATAATAATAATAATAATAATAATAATAATAATAACATGTAAATCATTTCCAACACTAGCTATACAGGTATAGATAGGCTTATTTTAGGGCTGTAAAAAACATCAACGTCTGAAACATTCATCGGATGGCAATTTTGTAAATAAAGTCTCTGTAAGGTTTCTTTAAGATCGTATCATTATTTCAGGTCTTGAAATGACCGAATTTTCTGTCTTTAATTAAAAGGAAAAGAAAAAAAAAAAAAACAGGATAGGAAGACATTTCTCTTTCTTTAAATGCATATTGGGTGAGGGTGTAAATACTGCCGGGAAATAAAAATTTCATTTCAACACTGTAAAAAAAAAAGAAAAAAAAAAGAAAAATGTATTAAAGCTGGCAAACAGAGATCCTGGTTGCTCCACAACCTCCGTCAACACCGTGCACTTATTCATATTCATACACGAAGGTAAGGTTATACCGACACACCTCCAAAACCCTGTTCTTCATATAACACGACTGAAAAACAACATGAAGGACATTCAGAGCTGATACACGGAGCGAGCATGTAGATGAACTTGTTAATGAACGAGTGCTGAGCTCGCTCACACACACACACACACACACACACACACACACACACCGAGCTGCTGTATATCAAATTAAAGGTGCGGTTCGCAATTTCCAGCGCCGTCTGCTGTGTGACAGATGTATTACAGTTATCGCATGAACTTCATGAGCCGTAACTTTCTCTCTAATAATCCCCATGTCCTCCGCTAAAACGACAGCTGAGCTGTTACAAATGGGGGCGGGGCTTATTTCAGGGCTGTAAAAATGCAAACAGAAGCCAGAAACGTTTATTATATAGCAATATAGGTTTTTAAAAATGATACGATTATAATATATCTAGGAATCGCGTCAGGGTTCCTGTACGTTACTCTGCATGTCTGTTATTCTTCTGTGGATTTCCGCACCGTCGTTATTTGATGTTTTGTGAATTTGTACTACTGTTTGTCCTTTTTATTAGCAGTTATATCACTGTAGCACATCATTTAGTACATCGGCATTATCCTACAGTGTTTCCTAGATGCAGACTTCCCATCATGGTTTGTACTGTAGGTTCTTCGATATAAGAACGTGAGGTCAAATGACTAAGCGTGGAAATCAGGGCTGGGCGATATATCGATATAATCCAGATATTGTGAAAATGATTACGCGATACACTTTTCGGCGATATCGCTGGTACGGTGATGTCTTTTTTGAAACGTTTTTCAATCATAACAGATCGAATTGCACTGCACGGATGCCGCAGATTTGACGTAACGTAATTTTCTTTCAACAACGAAAGCTCCGAGTGTGATTTCCTCACACAGTCAGTGTCAGGATCTAATCAAGCTCTGGAAAGTCAGTACAGAACAGAAAAGCGTTTGCTCTCTTGTCGAGAGATCATGAGTTGGAATCAGGTGACGCACAAGCCAGTCGAACGGAGCGAAATTAGCCGTGCTCTCTGGGTAGGAGGGACTTTTGCCTGTCAGTCGTAGTGACACTAGCCGATCCTAGGCGTCTGTGAGTTCATGTATGCGGAAGAGGGCAGATAGCAGTTTTACAAGTGTGTTGCAACTCCGCGTGAAGCAGCAGTTAGGAACAAACGTGGTGTTTGGCTTCACGTCTGAGAGGAAGCACGTGTTAAGCTTCACCCTCGCCAGTTGGATGTAGAATAACGTCGGGCTGGCTGGTACACTTATGGTTGAGATACCTGTATAAAAAAACCCCCACACATTTGAGTTCAGGAAAGTCTAGTTTTCCCAGACTGCAATGATGCCGTAATCTACTGAGTGCTCGGTACTTTAATGAGTCGCAGCAGAGTATTGATGCGCCGGGCCTTGTCTCTCTCACAGTAGGTTTGGTACTAAGTGTGCCCGCTGTGGGCGCCAGATCTACGCCAGCGACTGGGTGAGGCGAGCTCGCGGTAACGCTTACCACCTGGCCTGCTTCGCCTGCTTCTCCTGCAAACGCCAGCTTTCCACCGGAGAGGAGTTCGGCCTGGTCGAGGAGAAGGTGCTGTGCAGGATCCACTACGACACCATGGTGGAGAACCTGAAGCGGGCTGCTGAGAGCGGTGTGTGTCTGGAGTACTCTATAGTCACTTTACTCCTGTGTGCTGTCTGTGTAGCTCCCTGTACCTGGCATGTACTGACAGCTTGCTGTTGTCTCCGCTCTCTCTCTCTCTCTCTCTCCCTCCCGCTCTCCGTCTCTCTCCGTACAGGAAGTGGCCTGACGCTGGAAGGAGCCGTGCCGTCGGAGCAGGACAGCCAGCCCAAACCGGCTAAACGCGCTCGCACGTCCTTCACCGCTGAGCAGCTGCAGGTACAAAACCCTGACTCTGACGACACGAGGACCTTTTATTGCTTAGCGAGTGAGTCGTGTTCGCTTTGGGTTTGTAATTGTTTCGCGACGCTTCGTGTGCAGGTGATGCAGGCTCAGTTCGCGCAGGATAACAACCCTGATGCGCAGACGCTGCAGAAGCTTGCGGACATGACGGGGCTGAGCAGACGAGTCATACAGGTGAGAGATGCTGAAATGAGATCTCTCTTACTCTCCCGTTTATTCTGTTTTGCTCGGAATGAGTCGTCTCATTCTTTAACGGATAAAACGTCGCGTATAAGAGGAATAAAACGCTCCGTTATAGGGAAATGGCACGGTGACAGTAAGTCCGCTTCATCACACGTCGCTGGTGTTGATTATTGTCCTTTAACAGCAGGTTATGGAGTGTTCTTATTAGTAGGAGGAGGAGCTGAGATAGCTGTAACTCCTGTCCTGTTTTTGTTTGCAGGTCTGGTTTCAGAACTGTCGAGCGAGACACAAAAAGCACACGCCGCAGCACGGCGGCCCTCCTCAGGCCCACCCGCAGGCACGCATGCCCCCGTCGCTGCCTGACGAGCTGCATTACTCGCCCTTCGGCAGCCCGGAGAGAGCGCGCATGGTGGCGCTGCGCGGCTACATCGACAGTGAGTGACGCAATCCTATAACACGGATAGAACCACAAGCACAGAATTTGTGCTTGTGTGTGAGTGTGTGTGTGTGTGTGTGTGTATTAATCCGCCGTTTTTTACGTCTGCAGGTCATCCGTTCTCGGTGCTGACTACACAGAGTCTCCCTCACCAGGCAATGTCTCTGCCGCAGCTGCCCCTCAGCCGCTAACGACCCCGCCACATTGACCCCGACCCCTCAACCCTGACCTCCCGCTCCTGACTTCCGTCCGTCCGCTCTTCAGAGGTCGCCTCCGGCTGAAGGACAGGGTCACCGTCCCCGCGTGCTCTTGACCTCCGACCTCGCCAGGAGAGAGGGGGGGGGGAGGCGGGGGGTGTTTCCTCCTGCCTTTCAGTGGACAGGATTTTCCTCACCTGCAGGCGAGTCTCACACACCCGTGAGCCGTTAGCGTCGGCCCGGGACCTCGTTAACGAGAACCGGGACCAGGATTTGGACCTCGAATGCACGCACTGAAGAGCGGTTTGAGTTTGACCGCTCGAAACATTCCCGGTTATTACTGCAGGATTAAAACGCGATAAAGACGTGAGACCCACGGAGCGAGACGTGGGACGTAGCGGGAAGGTTCCGTCTCTCGCTCCGAGAAAAAAAAAATTTTTTTTTGAGAAAAACAATAACAGAAATAAAATAAATAAATAAAACCGATCAGTGGTGATTTGTCGAGTATGGCGCTGGATCTGTGCGTTTGTTCCCGAGTGTTTACATGGATCTATAGCACAGCCTGCATGTGCCACCTCTCTCTCTCCCTCTCTCTCTCTCCCTCTCTCTGTGTCTGACTCCTTCGGATGGATTTATCAGCGAAAAGCCACTTTCATCGCCTGCGAACATCTGCGTCTCTGCTCCGTCAGGCGTACAACAACCCACGGAGCCCGATTACCGCCCGGAGACGGCGGCTGAGCCGAACGGCTTCACAAAACACACATCTCGTATCGCCGTCCTGACCGAGGACGGGCGATACGATGTGGAGGGGGAAAATATCTCAATACTTGAAGACGCTTTTCAGAGTAAACAAAGATGCACCATCGTATGTAGAGGTTGAAGTGAACTGCAGTGCCACAGGATGGAAAAACTAGTCGAATTATTTAAAAAATGGTATTAAATTGGTATAGAATAGCAATCTTACTTGTTACTGTAAGTAATACTGGAGTCAGTCAGTGTTATAAAAACTCACCATACTCACAATATCTAAGAAGAAGAAGAAGAAGAAGAAAAAAAAAACAACAACCCATACTTCCCTGATTGCAACATGCTTTGGCTTTTTTTTGTTGTTTATTTTTTTATGATCAAATTCTCAATGTTGTACCCAGAGAGCAGGAAGAGATGAACGGAAAACCGAGTACATGTAAAAAAAAAAAAAAAAAAAAAAAAAAAAAAAAAGACAAAAACACGTACACGTATTTTTTTTTATTTAAGTCGTGTCCTGACGTGAAATGGGAGCAGAATATGTGTGTGTGTGTGTGTGTGTGTGTGTGTTTCTCTGTTTCTTCGCTGATTTTGTGTCTGCCATGTTAGCTTGTGCCTCGGTTCCTGCGGTGTAAAACGCGAGCGCGCGGCTCGGCCCGGACTCTGACGTGGCGTGGGAATGATTTGGGGAAAGAAAAAAAAAAGAAAAAGAAAAAAAGAAAAGCTATCGCTGTCACTAAACTGTATATTTGTATTGCGGAGTACGCTTGTGTGTTCTGAGCTCGGTCGTGGGGGAGGATGAGGATGAGGATGAGGATGACGCCTCGACGTTCTTGTATTTATTGAAACTGATATTAGCCTGTAAAGCACTTTTTTTCCCCTTGTCCCGTTGTCTGTTTTGTAAAATTGAAATAAATAAAGTGGATGAATGACGTGGTCTTCGAGTGTTCCTTGAACGCGAGCGGTATCCGTACGGAGAGCAGAGACGGACGATCCGGAGCTCGTCAGGCTCTCGGACGCTGATTTACCACGAGCTAAATTAAAAACAGCTTCGCTCGCTCGCTCGGTCGGTGGAGGGAAAAAACAAACAAAAAGAGCTGAATATATGTGTTTAACAGTCGATATGTTTATGTGAGAATGTACTGTCGAATACTAACGGGAGAAAATCTAGTGGATCTTTCCGTACTGTATTATTTAGTTCTGTCTGTGTGTGTGTGTGTGTGTGTGTGTGTGTGTGTGTGTGTGTGTGTGTGTGTACGGCGTAAAGCAGGAAGCAATCACAGGCCGATGGCGGAGCTGCCAGGCCCTTCACGGGTCAGCGTGTGCAGTAATGACTCACTCACTGATTCCAGCACCATCACACACAGGAAGTCACTGTCAGGCTGCATCACGGGGCTGATCTCCTGTCCCGGGTACTGTTTCAAAGCACACACACACACACACACACACACACACACACACACTTAAATCTAAAGGAGAGTTTAGGTCTATTTTCCCAAAAGGATCATTAGTTGGATGGAAAATTTTGGAGAAGCAGCTGCAATAGGTGGGCATGAATTACACACACACACACACACACACACACACACACACACACACACACTTATTCCTCTGTAGCTCCTCTCTATGTGTGCGTGATAATCTTTCTATCCGTCACTCTATACACTGCATGTTAAAACGTACGACTCCAAAACGTGTCCTTGTTGACACGGTTGTGTAACGTTTACGGAAGGAGTCTCCAGTGTCGGCGCTTTGTAACAGTCAGAGGTTAAAGCTGCGACGTTAAGTTTTCTTCGGGACGGAGGGGTTTACACAGCGACTGTTTATCGAGAACCGGGACTCACTTGTTTCGCAGACATTAAACGGATTAAAAAAACAAAACAAAAAAACGTACGACGTGTTCATTAATAAAACGAAAGACTCCTGTCGTTTATAACAGGAACAAAACACAGCAAGGTTGGAAGCTCTGCTCTGAATACATATTCAAAGACACAGAGTACAATACATATATATATATATATATATATATATATATAGTTACCTCATTTACAGAAAGTCTAAAAGTTTGTACACCCTCGTAAAAAAAAAAAAGAAGAAGATGAAGAAATGGAACAGCAAAGAGACGCGGTTGTTTTCAGAGATGATCCTTCGTTATAATTATAGTGATCGATTGTTTTTAAAGCTTGCCTCCTTTAATTGCAGTGCCGGAAGACACAAAGACTCACGGTAACATTTATTACTGAACTTTTCTTTTTTTTTTTTTTTTTTTTTTGGAGACCTTTACTTTAAAATAAAGATACGTTTCTTTGTTCCACAAAAAAAACAACAACCAACCAAACAAACAAAAAACAAGAGGGGGTGCAAACTTTTGCACTCCAGATTTAACCATATCAGATAATCAGACCACATCGACATACATATGATGTTTTTTCTTTATAAACCACTAAGCGTTAAGATGATTTTTTATTTTTTTTTAACTGGAGCACTTTCTAAAAGTCCACGACTTCCACAAAACTGCAGCTTTCTCACGGAAATCATTTGCATTGCAAGAACGATATAAATATAACAAATAGTATTAATATAATAATAATAATCGATCCTAGCAAAACATTTACGGTTCCAAAACCATCCCATCCAAACCCAATTCCAATCTTACCGGATCGGATCAAATGAATTCTTTTTTCACTCTGATATCCGCCATTTTTATACTGGCTTATGATTTCTCATCGCACTCTCCGGGGTCACCCAGACGAGGACGGGTTCCCTTTTGAGTCCGGTTCCTCTCGAGGTTTCTTCCTCGTATGGTCTCAGGGAGTTCTTCCTCCGTCGCCTCGCCGTGGCTCGCCCGTCAGGGATAAATTCACACGTTTAAACTGTACAGATGTCTTTAAAGCTGCTTTGTGACAATCGCCCGCTGTTGAACGCGCTGTACAAATATTTGAACTGAATTGAATTTGACGCTCGTATCCGTCCGATAACTGACAGACTGATGTGGAGTGACTTCTGATTTTGTTCTTTTAGGATATCTACCGCATTTTGTTTTTTTTCTAAAAGAAAAAGAATAAATTGTCCTATTCGAATACATTTCCATCCATCCATCCATCTTCTATACCGCTTTATGCTTTTCAGGGTCACGGGGAAACCTGGAGCCTGTCCCAGGGAGCATGGGGCACAAGGCGGGGTACACCCTGGACAGGGTGCAAATCCATCGCAGGGCATCGAATACATTTGCTCAGCCGATATCTCCCAAAGTAGGACTAAATGCTAACTGAAACAAATCTGTATTGTGCAGAAGCACGAGACTGAAACGCCTACAGACAGTGTGCGATCTGAACAGAGCTGGATTTTTGGCTTTGCTGGGTTTAAAAAAAAAATGCTTTCTGGTTTCAGTTGCATATTTTCAATCAGCCATTATTATTATTATTATTATTATTATTATTATTATTATTATTATTATTATTATTATTATTTCCTTTTTTTACCACATGGATCTGAGGTACAGCTCAGCCTGGAGCACTCACACACACACACACACACACAAACACACACCAACACACACACACTCTCTCCCTCTCTCTCTCTCTCTCACACACACACACACACACACACACAAATGCGTCTTACGCACCTTGTGAGGACTTTTAACATTTTGGGTGTACTGTGAATTAAAAGCTGCAGGGTTTGTAAAAATCATCGTCCCTACAAGGTTAATACTGTCCGATATTCCGGTCATTATAGGACCCCACAAAAATATTAAAACATACACACACACACACACACATACACGTTTCATCATTTAACCCATGGCTTCTCGAACTTATTGCATCTTCTAGTTAAAAAATAATAAGAATAATAATAATAATCCCAGCAGATTTATTTTATAAAGAGAATCCCATCATTTAGATTGTACACACATGATCTTATTTCTTAATCATTATTTAATTATTACACTATTAGAGATTTGTTTTCTTTCTTTACTTTCCACCACTTACTAAAATGTCAAAACATGCTGGAACAGAATTTTTTGCATTTTGTACTGTATTTTTTTTTTTTTTTTAAATGTCATGCTGTTTTTAAAGTATTTTTTTGTTTGTTTGTTTTTTGTTGTTTTTTTAAAGCGGCCAGTCGGATCTGATCGTGGTTAATTTTGATCTCCACCACCGTAATGCCATTAAAAATGAAACCGATAAAACGTAGATCCAGAAAGTGGATCAGGCTTCGCCGGGACTCCACTTTCGAACCCGCGGATTCGGAAGAGATAAAAAAAAAAAACATATATGACAAACCATAAATGCAGCAGGTTACTCTCCGACTGCTTGATATACTGCAAAGGCTCTTACATTCTAGACAACCAGTTATCTCGGCATGTTTATTCAAACGTACATTAAAGATAGTTATACTATACAAACTTTGTGCTGTTCCTGGGACTACATCCAACGAACTCATCCCAGCCCTTCCGGCATGTCCGTGTGATCCACTCGTGCTCCTGATCGTCTGCAAAAGAAAGTCAGTGTAAAGTTATAATGTTAGAGTAGCCCGGGCGTGTCATTATCGCTCACTCAGACTAATCTCTACACGATGAACTCTGCTTTTTAACCCAAGAGCTATTTAAAATCGGCACGGGAACCTCTCTAGACTTTTACACGGAGAAAGTCCTCACGCCATCGCAAATACCCTCCGTTCACGTCCTCAATTCATCCCTGATTTCCTTTACACCAGTCAAAACATGTCGATTCTCATTTATCCCACAGCTCTGATTTCTGGAATCGCAGCAGCACAGCTTCTGACGGCACGGTAACACGTTATCGTTTCCATAGTAACAGCTCGACGCCGAAGTTTTCAGTAAGGTGAGTAAATCTTTATTCGACGTGTACGGAAGGAGTCTCCAGTGTCGGTGCTCTGTGACAGTCAGAAGTAAAGCTGTAGGTTTTTACGAAAGGTCTTCCGTCATCTTCACAGGACAGTGGGGTTTACTCTTTACGTGATTTCTATAAATAAAGAGCGTCTGGCGAGGGAACGGGCCGCTATGACGTAAGCGGGAACGGGATCTCACTCGTCTCGTCGATGCTCCAAACGTGAAATGTAACTATAAACGGATAAACGTATGGCATGATGTTTGTTTATCGATTTAAAATGGCAGAAGAGGAATCGAACACGTCGTGGCGTTCTGCTATGGGAAAATAATCAACTCTGTGTGTATAACAGCGTGGCCCTTTGTGCTTTATTCCGTACATCATTTACATATCCGACGTGATTGGTTGATCGTATTTATTGACGTCATAATCGGTTTTAATGCATTATTAGTAAGGCAGAAAGTCCCAGTTATTGATTTTTGATCTGTTTAGATGGAAATATTGGATAATCCAGGAAATGTTGTCTGTCGATGCTTTATGTTATCCGTAAAGTTTGTAGAAAATTACAACACAGGCTTATTCGCGTAAAGCATAAAGCACCGAACATATAAATAAATATCCTCACTTTTAGACTTTTACCTAGAGATATTGTCAGTGATGCAGGTCTTGGTCAGGAATTATAGCCTCCCCCCGATAAAAAAAAAAGAAAAAAAAAAAAGGAAAACCCCAAAACAAAACAGGAGGCCATGTGTCAATCTCATCATTCACGCGCAGTTAAGGCAATTTCCATTTTTTAAGCGAAGGATTAAGAGCTCCATTATGAAAATACGCTCTTCACGAGCCACTCGAGGCAACAATCAATCGCTTGCTTTTCTGCCAGAGATGATTCCGCGGGTGGAAAACAGTGGCTAACAGTGGCGCTGCTGCGGGGTTTTTTCTCTCTCCTTCTCCTCCTCCTCCTCCTCGTTTTCTTTAAATAGAGGAGGGGGGAAAAAAAGTGAAAGGAGTTGCTAATTGCGGCGCGAGAGGTGGCCGCCGATGCCGGAGCTGAATCGCGCTCGCGCAGCTGCACGCACTTGAGCGCCACACCCCCACCCTAACACCCCGCATCCCTCCATCCCTTTCTCTCTCACTCACTCGCTCAAAAA
The DNA here is from genome assembly GCF_001660625.3 of Ictalurus punctatus. Lineage (NCBI taxonomy): Eukaryota > Metazoa > Chordata > Actinopteri > Siluriformes > Ictaluridae > Ictalurus > Ictalurus punctatus. The sequence goes on from NC_030431.2 coordinate 25,764,429, forward strand.
CCCAGCAAAAAAAAACAAAAAAAACAAAAAAAAAACAAAAAACGGAGCGCACCGGGCCCCATTGTGGAGAGCGCGGGGTCTCGAGCCCTCCTCTGATTGTCCGTAATTGCGCGCGATGGCCCCTAAAAACTGCCTCTCCAACGCGCCCCGCGCGCCACTTCTACCTGCCTATAGGCCTCCGTGATGCTTATACAGTGCGCTGCCAGCCCGCGCGCGTGCAAACGCCGCGCCATTTCATTACTATTTTAACGCAATTAATAGGCTCGCGCAAGCGGCTGAATGTGCGCCGGGGGTCGCGCCGCAATTACACCCCGGCGCTCGAGCGCGCCTGTATACGTTAATGGGTCCAGAAATTTGCGCATTTTCATATTTGCGGCCAAATTGCCCTCTTGAGGCTGATCGTTTCCCAGGCGTTTACCGACGCGCTATAATTCACAGGCTAATCTGGCTCTGTTTCTGAGCACAGGTGGCCTCGCGCGGCTCACGGTGAAGCCGAGGAGGAGCCCCGGATGGACTTCACGGTTGTTGAGTTGTTGGTTTTTTTTAATCCGCTGTATTTAACGGCCCGCAAAGAGTCACCTGGTGACATCAATTTCAATATCAATAGTGCTTTGTGAAAGCGGAGGAGTTAACACGCGCCGTGTTTCTGCCTTAAAGAAAGGAAGACGGGAAGAAAGGAAGACAGGAAGAATGCAGAGTAACACACTCACTGCGTGTTGCTGCAGAAGCGTTAGTGCACAGCAAAAATATCATAATGTACAAGTTAAGAGCTGAATAATGCTCAATAATGCCATTTAGCACGCGAACTCCACGCGTGAGCAGTCACGTGGCTTTTAAACACGACTTGTCACGTGTGCGTATTTTTATTTTCATTTATTTTCACGTTCATTTTCCCACAAGTGGTTTAATTATCACACACACACACACACACACACACACACACACAGAGTCCACGTGACGTCAGACGTGTTTACTTACGAATTCACACGTGCAGTTGCAGGGTATGAAATGGTGAAACGGACCGTGTTCACGTGTTTCGATCAAATATTACTCACGTGATCATGTTCAATAGTAAGAATGAAGAAATACAAAAATAGGCCTAGGGGTAGAACGTGTGTGTGTGTGTGTGTGTGTGTGTGTGTGTGTGTGTGTGTGTGTGTGTGTGTGTGTGAACTTAAAAATTGGAAATATGTAATAAAAAATTATCAGGTCATTATTATTTTATAAGAAAATCCAAAAACACTAAAAAAGAAAAAAAAAAGTATATACACGTGAGGATCAAACTCGATCAATATTCACTCTGTAGTAATAACTGAGTGCAAAAGTTTGCATCTCCCCTGGATTCTGGTTAAAAATGCAAAGAAAAATGTACCTCCTTTTTTATTTTAATAATTGAACGAATAACCCCGTGTTTATTGATTGCCGCAGCCGAGCCTACAACGACTTTTATCGAGCTCAGAAGTTTGTGTCCCCTTTTACATCCTCTAAACTGGACTTTTCCTTATTGCACGGACGGTACCACCAAGACCTTGCACCATTACACTGTATCCATATATTGTGCGTGTACGTTTGTTTTATTTATCTCCAAAAGGTCGTTACGGTCCAACGATGGTTACCTTAAATCTGTTTTTAAACGTCTCTATATCCGGGTATTACCGGGTGAAAGAAAGCATATTAGAGCTCAGACTCATGGAGTCGTCAAAAAATAAGTGAGAAGAGGATTAAAACGCAGAAACACACAGAAACTCCAGCAAAGAGTCGAGGAGCAGTGTAAGTGTGTGTGTGTCGGGGGGGGGGACACATTCGGAAAAATCATCTCGGTTGTTTAACTATTAATATCTTCGCCGTTGTTGTGCCTCGGAAGCCAAACTCGCGTCAAACGTCTTGTAGGTTCCGTTGTTTGGTTTTGTAGTACGAGTATGCAGACCTTTGCACTCCGGCCTTTCATAACAGGCTTACTGAAACACATCGTAGCGTAAAAGCAGAAAGATCTCGATTGTTTGTGTTCTTCCCCTTTAAAACAACTTCCGTAAAGGGATCAGAAATCTGTAAAAGGTTCGGTATCGGATATTCCCTGGTACTCGGACTTGTCATATCCATACTGCATCAAAAAGACATTTACGCTTTCTAAATTCAGCATACACAACATTTTGATGACCGTGTATAAATACGATGAAGGGTTCCTAAAGGGTTCTCTGAACGGCTAGTACATCTCGGGAAGACCTTCTATTCTTCGCTCCGTACGAAACCTTTGACCTTTGACCTTTGACTCGTGCTAACTTTATTTCTAAAACCGCCGGGAAGTCGAACGCCGATAAAAACGTGCCTGCCCTGTTGTTTTATTTCCAGCCCGCGTTTCGGTGATTAGAAGAAGCGGGGCTCGCTGTCCTCCGGCGTGTCTCCTTTCTCTGCTTAGCGCTGGTAATAATTCGTCACTCGGCCTCTGCGCTGGAGCCCTCCGGCGAGACGGGAAGCTCTAATGGCACCTTGTTAAAAGGTGTTTATCTTAATCCCTAAAATACACTCAGAAGGAAAAGTGTTTCCTTCCAAACAGAGCTGCACTTGCATTAATGGCCGGGAGATCACAGCGATCTTGTGGTCGAAGAAGCGAGAGATCCTCACGCTAGGCCACAGCAAGCTACAAAGCGGCCCTTCATTTTCTACACCGAGCGGCACTTACCACGCTAAAAATACCGAGATTTTCTCGAGTCCGTGCGAATCAGCTTTGATTGCAGTAAAGCGACAAATCCAAACGATTGGAGCGGTCCTATGGTGTGTGTGTGTGTGGGTGGGTGTGTGTGTGTTCTGATGTTTCTCTGTTTCCCCCTCACATGACTTTAGTTCCTACACAGCAATCAATTCCCATTGCGTGAGTTTGACTCACGACAGCGGCAGAACATCTTCTAACCATCCGAGCTTTGATTAAACGTGTATAGAGACGTTAGGACGAAAATAGAGCTCGGAAGGAGATCGCTGGTGCCTCCGGTGCGTGTACGTAGCTTTCTTCAGTAATCTAATCTGAGTACGAAGCACAATATGTTCGACGGAATGAGTACGATGTTCGATATTATCCGAGCCAAGAGGCGACAGACACGGGCGACCTCTCACGAGCGACTTCTCACTCGCTAGCGTGAACGCGGGGTAACAAAGCCTGTTCGTAGTCTGCGGGTTGTGGAGAAGGACCTCGGGCTCGTCCTGTTTTCACTGGCAGCGAGGGCGAGCGGGAACCTTTCGCTTATTTCACAGGAAAAATTACTTTACAAGCAGGAAACCTGGACAAACAGTTCGGCAGCAGAGCGTCGGGAAAAGAGCCAGCGACTCTGAGACTCGGAACACGGTTTCATGATACATAAATCAATTCCGTTATTACTAAAAATGTCCACGAAAATATTACGCTCTTACACAAACGATATCTAGCCTAGCAACACAACACACACACACACACACACACACACACCAATCTCCTAATGGGCTTTTTACAGTCAACTTTTCACCATCCTGGTTTTTTAACTGAACTTTTTAACTATCACCGAATAAAATTCAGGACGCTAGAGGATCTGTTTTTCTCTTTTATACGCTAACGAATCCAGTCCTACTGCCACAGACGCACCGTTTCCCAGCAGTTTCCCTTCAGCGGCGTCCTCTGGAAGAGAAGTGCTCGGAGTGTACAGCTCGCGTCTTCGGAGCGATGAGAGTAAAGGAGTTTGCAACGTCAGCCGCTTTGCACTATATTATATTCGCGCGTTTAAGGGAAAATTTCGTCCGTATCGGGGCCCGGTATCTTGTACGTCGTTTGACAAATCGCAGTCGACGAAGGGCAGATTTCCTCATCGTTATATCGGGACAATTCAGTTCCCCGAACGCGCCTCGGAACGTTTTGTCCAGGAAAGAACCGCTACCGCGTGTAGACTCGACATCCGATTAGCCCCAGTTAGCTGATGCGACGCATCGGTACGCAGACCCGGAAAGACCGTTAAACGTTCTCTCTTTCTCGCAATTGAGTGGCTGTGGGATAATAAATCCGACTCAGGAAATCCTGACCAATAAACTTTCAGCTGCTATATTCTTATACGCTTTTCCCTTTAAACGCGCCGAAAGCGCAGACTCCGAGGACTCGCGCCGGCACTTACGCAAATGCATTTCACGTCGTCGTATCATCTTGTTCGCGCCGAGCAAGCTGCTCTCGAGCAGGTTCGCGATCACGGACTTGTCGTCTCGGTGACAAAGCCAAGAGCAGCCCCGAAAAGGAACGATCGTGTCGAGTCGACAACGATCCGGCTCACACGGTAATCCGAGACGTACGGAACAATCGTAGGATACAGCTTTCAAACTTTGGCGGGGGGGGTATAATAATACGTTAAAAATATTCGTGCGACGTACGCCGTCTCTTAAGCTTATTACTCGCTCGTCGCGTCGAAACGTTCGGCAAAGGCACGCTCGGAATAACACGCCGTAAACTTAGCTCAAGATGGCCGCCGCTATAGCTAACATTCCAGCTACACGGTGAGGTTTAGATCATATTTACAGGTCACGTTGTGTCCTGAACCACACCGGCACATCTCTGAGACGGAATCTTGTGGTTTGAGGAAGAAATGTAAAACGAAACATTTTGTTTGGCATCGACGTCCATTACTTATTAATATAATTCGATTTAAAAACGAAAGAAACTGACGTTAGACACGGGACGTATATATTTGAGGTGGACGGACGATTCTGCACAGTGTATTTTCCAGAGGACCGTGAGCCTGGCTGTCTAAAAGCAATCTGAGAGTGCTTAACGGCGATGTGAAGCTCCTGCACACTTTTTTTTTTTTTTTGCTTTATCGCACCGTCGTGCTCTAATGACGGGATCTTGGAAACCCTCCTCGCGCTACAGAGCGTCTCTGCTCAGGGAGGAACCGCAGTAATCATCCGTCCTTCCTCTAAACGCTTCCCTGGCACGCAGGAAAACACCTCTCGTTTCAGAGGAACATCCAGAAACCTGAAGAGCAGTGCCAGCGTGTGAGTGTGTGTGAGTGCGTGTGAGCGTTTGCGGCTGTGCACCGTAACAAGGCCTTGTTTGTTGACGGACCGTTCACACACACTATGATGCTGTTATTCAGAATCGCGTGTTTCGAAGTTCTCTAGGGCGCAAACACGTAATTGGCTCGCCGTGGAGTGATCAGGATAGATTTCACGCTGCGGTGATCACGAAGGAGGAGACGTCGGGCTGAAATCGCCGTCGTTCATGTGATTTGACACATGTAAATTTAAGCCTATGTAAATTTAATGCAATCTCATTTTTTTTTTAAATTTTATTTTGATGATAAACCATAGCAGCTATATACAGTATATCTTCTAAAGCTAACGAGGTAAACACAAACGAAATAAAGCACTAACCCGTGTGGAAAGCGAATCAGTTGTACGATTTACGTACGTTGCGCGCTCGGCTTTGTACTAGCTGTACTACCTACTGTCTGTACGCTCACCGGAGGCTCCGACGACCTCTGCTATTTCCTTCTGAGATAACATCCCTGTACGCATTAAACAAGAAATTGCGTATGATATGACGAGTGGAAACCATGAGTAGAAGTTTTTATTTTATTTTCGTGTGTCAAACACAAAATGGGATCTGATCGTGGGTAGGAACCGAGTTAAGTCGTGAGTGAGGGACTGAAGAAAGGTCGCACCGTAGGATTAAGTTATTAAACAAACCGGGGTTTGACCTCACAAGCTTGGGGGTCATGCTGCTGAAGCACTGCTAATGGACAGGAGAGATCTGGCAGTGTGACAGGGAAGCTGTACGTGATGCAGCAGCAGGTATGCGGGTGACTCATGTTCCCATACAGAAAAAACACATTCTTCTGCGTCCATCCGACGCTCGGCTCTGTGCGAAGATCCCCCAGGGTTTCCTCCGTCCTGCTCCAGTGTTTGGCCCCGAGCCGGGGCATTTCCTCGAGGCTTCCTGCCCCGGTTCGTGCTGCTGCTCCCTGTGCCGGCTGCCTCCTGTCATCCCTGAGTTTGTCCGTCTTTCCCGTCCTTCCCTGATGGTCCCCCCCCGTGCTGGGACCGGGGGTTCCTCTTCAGCAGTGGCTCAGTGTGTGTGCCTCCCCTCGACCATCCCTCATCCTGGAGGGAAGCCACCGGCAATAAATTCCGTCTTCACACCCATTTTGACAAATAGACCTTCACCTCTGAGTGATAAAAATATCACTTCGCTGTGCTGTACTCTCTCGCACAAAGAACCACGACCAGCAGAGAGGAATACCCGAAAATAAGAGATAAAGGGGTCTGATACGCAAAAGTCATCTTTCTCATAGTGATCTCAGTTTAAATTGATGGTCATTAGCATTTTATTGCATGTGAGGTTTCTGATCTTTGGGAATTTCCAGCTGTTTCTGTGATTAGAAGCTTAATAAAATGTCTCTGCTAAAAAAAAAAAAAAAAAAGGAAAAGAAAGGGTTTTCCACCTAACAGCAATGTTTAGTGTTTCAATCTTTACAATGCTAATGTAGCTAACAAGCAATGAAAGTCTCTCTCGCCCAAAATTCTGCTTCGAATGTCACGGTTAAGCTCCGTGACGTTGTTAAAAAGTTGTTCGATAAGAGGGAGAGTTTTCATTTACAAATTTAAAATGAAACTCATTCACATTCAGAGTAACTTGCAGTGTTCCTGGATAATTTCATCTTTAAGACTGGGAGGCGGGGCTTAGGGGAGGCAGAGGCGGGGCTTAGGGGAGGTGAAGACTAGTTAATGTTTATAGATGATAGTATAAATCCTGCTGTTAGTTCTATGAACGAGACTGTGTTTTATCTCGCTCCTGCCCACTCCTGGGGGAATCCCGCCCAATTCTATTCGTTCACCGAGGAATTCTGACCAATCCCGATCGCTTCTGAATTAATTCTGCCCGATCCCATCCACCCACAAGGAATTCTGATTAATCCCCCTACTCCTAAAGGAATTCTAACCAATCCCACCCTCTCCTGAGGAATTCTGCCCAATCGTATTTGCTCACCGAGGAATTCTGTTCAATTCCATCCACTCCTGAGGAATTCTGTCCAGGACCCTCTATTCCTGGGGGAATATCGACCAATCACCTTCTTCAGGAATTCTAGCAAATCCTCCCACTCCTGAAGGAATTCTAACAAATCCTGTCCGCTTCCTAATGAATTTTGACCAATACCCCCGCACTCCAGGTGGAATACTGTCCAATCCCACCTTCTCCTGGAGGAATTCTGACCAAACTCTCCTTGCTCGCCAAAGAATTCGGACCAATCGCACCTGCTTCTGAAGGAATTCCGCTCAATCCCACCCACTCCTGCAGTTATCATTTTGCTCGCGCATACCTGCGTTATTTCCTAACAAACCACACTGGTTCTGTTTCGCAAAATATAAACACGTCAGTAATCCGTCCACAGCTAACAGCTGAACGTGTCCTACTGCCGAGCTGAGCTGACGTATTTCCTGACAAAACCGAGGGATCGACACGACTCCGACAAACGTCCACGATGGCCCCGACGTGGCGTGGGGATTTCTGTACGTGTTTTCCTGAAACGTTTGACGACGCACGTGCTCGAGATGTGCTCGAGTCTCTCGGATACGCGCACGCTGTGAATCAGCCCGAGATCGTCGGGTAATCCGTCTCGAGTTACGTGTAGTTACTTCAGACGGCGTTTTACCAAAATACAGTGGAAAACACATCTAACTGCCAAGTGGTTGCAAATGGAACGTCAGAACCATCCCCACACACACACACACACACACACCTGAACACACACACATTGATCAAAGTGATGACGAATGAGTATCATATTATCTTTTACTGAAGTAGTCTATAAAACCCTGACATATTCTGTCAGTGTAAATCGAACTAAAATCTCAGATACGGTTTATTAAAAGCACATGTTGGCTTCATATATACAAAAGCGTCTAACCACAGACACATATAGCATACACAGACCCAGACTATGTGTGTGTGTGTGTGTGTGTATCATATTTAATTCCCAACCTTTCCCTAATCCACGACATTGCCTGGTGGTGTGCCGATCTGAAACTCTGGCACAGGGAGCGGAGTTGCTATCTGCGATCCCGACATCCCAAATTCCCTTCAAATCACAAACCGGGCATCGTACACGGTGGGGACAAAAAAATGTGTTTTACATTTGGCTTTTTTGGAGACACGGCTCAAATGACTGCTACGGAGAAGCACGTCAGCATGGCAGGCCGAGAGAAAGGACCTACCCTGGAGTTATCGTGTGATCGCAATCTTCCTGCCCGCGCTTTCACTCTGAAATGAGTCAGTGAGACGGCGGTGGCTCTGCGGTCACGCTCCTGCGCTGCTCACCGGACGCCTGCGAGTTTAAATCCCGACTCTGACGGCGTTGTTGCGTAATCGCGCGAAAACACACCGGATCTGTTTACACCTGGTCATCTAATAAGTTTTGGAATTTTTAGCTGTTTTATAAATATCGACAACGGGGATATTTGTCTGCCGTTTTTCTAAACCTGGCTAACGTTCGTAAGCCGCCAGTGACGAGAACGCACTAGGAAGCGTTTTTGGTTTTTCAGACAGGCAGAGGAATTTGGACTTAATAACATACCAACATTATAGCATATAACGTGGCTAAAATGCATCGCAGACTTCCTCTTGTAGTGGCTGAAGAAACGCTAAAATACAAAGAGTTGGGGATTTGATGCAAGAATGTCCTCTCGAGGCCGGAGAAGCGCGACGTGTACTGTATATGCATCTGTTATTTTGATATATTACATTTTTAGGTGAAAAATAAAAAAGAAGATTTTTTAAGCGTTCTTGGACTGGTTAACTAGGCAGGTTGGAAAGGAAAACCCTTAGAAAAGGATTTAAAACGACTGTAAAAGTGTTTTTCTTGGACTTTTTGTCATTTACATATCCCGTATGAGTGTACGACACGTGCACGGGGATTCAGTCTTACGTACTAACACTATTAACTATTCTATCGTTAATATTTTTACCGGCGTTCCTGAGAAAACCGCCTGCGTGGGCCGTGACGACTCTGCTGTTGGGATCGTAGAATCCGTCTCCGCAGTCGTAGCAGCCGTCAGGGATGACAGGAGGAGGGTCGCCGTTAGTCAGCTGGGATTCTCCTGACATCACAAAACAACGGCTGTTTATCAAAAGCAACTTTCTGAAGAACAGAAAAGTATTCCTATAACGAAAAGTTGCCTTAGGATGAAAAATGACCGCTGTAAGTTAAAATAGGTTTGTTCTGTTGTTTTTTGTTTGTTTTTTTTACTTTATTGTAAATTAGAGCTGAAATTAAGTATTAGCAGAGAAATAACAGATCAGGTGGGTCAGGTATGTACCTGCAGGTTTGAGTCCGTAACATCTCTCGGTGTAGAAACGTCGATCGTAGCCGTCACAGTAATCCCAGTCTGTCTCCTCATACTCCAGTCCATCGGAGAAGATGTAGTGACCCTGTAAGTGCATCTATCAATTAGTATATTATCTCATTTTATACCACAGTGCTGCTGAGTTCTGGATCCTGATTGGTAGGAAGGGTTGTTAATGAGACGATTAATCACATCAGGTGTGTGGGAGCAGGAAAACATTAAACTGCCCGGGGGTTGGGTCTCCAGGACCAGGGTTAGGATCCTAAAGGCTAATGAATTGTCATTTAAACCTCGTTTATGAAATGTCTGACAGATTGGTCCAAATGTTACTGTGTTATTGAGCTACTGATTGAGAAACAACACACACGAACCTGTTTGCATATCCCATTTTCCCAGACTCCCTCATATTTCCCTCCATTAGGAAAGTGCAAGACTCCTTTTCCATGAAACATGCCGTCCTTCATCTCTCCTTCATATCTGGTATGTGTGGGGAGTGTGTACTCTCCTCTGCCCTCCATCCTAAAACGGAAAATCATTTTTTTTTTTAAATAAGACTATAAAATTCTCAAAATAATAGTTTGAATACTATAACAACAAAAGCAGTGAGGAATGACTTGAGAACTATGAGAAACACGAACAGACGCAAATATTTGAGCTATAAATCCTTTTTCAAACGTATAATAATGTAAAAGCTTTAAATCAATAAACCATATCTTTTATTCATTTCTCAAAAAAACACGATTAAGTGCTTTAGACGTGTAAAAATACGTTTTAATTCTTTTACCTGCCACTTTGATAAGTTCCACTGTAACTGCTACCTGTAAACTCCATTTTGCCGATGCAAACGCATTGACGTTACCATGGAAACACTCGGCCAATCACGAGCGTTGTTTAGCCTTTCAATGAGCGTGAGCATTTCTACAAATTAACTCGCTAAGAAGGACTTTATAAAGTTTTCAAAGTTTAAAAAAATATATACATTTTTTAAAAACCTGAAAAAATATCTAGGGTTTTTTTATTGTTTGTTTCCAGCCCCGAAATACACATCGTCGCACAATAACTGCGTCATGCACTAGCGCCTGAATAAATAAACTAAAATAAATGAAAAAAAAAATTTCGCGCATGCGCATCTTCCTGACCTTCCATTGAGTCCCACTGTCCTCCTACAGCGGAGTTGTTTTCCCGCCTGTATTCAGACAACTTACGCCTCGAGGTTGCAGTTCACGCGCACGTGAAAATTTTGACGTGATTGGCTGACTTCTCGTCTCAGTGTCACCGATTAGCCAATCCTAACGCAGGAGGCGGGCTTTCCTCAGTAATACGGGTGCGGAGAAAAATAACGCCGCTGACCGGGACGTTAAAACGGTTAGCAGCGAGTGGGCTGTTAGTCTTGTTTTTAATTAAGTTTGGCGTGTTTGTAAATCAGAATAATGCCCGGTCCGGTTGATGTTCCGACGTTGGCGGATTTGAGCGTCGAAGAGGTATGTTTATAAAAGCTGAAACCATTTTTAGGTTTAAAGTTGAAAGCAAACTGGTGCTAGCTAGCTGCATAGAAATGAAGTTTGGGCTGAGATAGCTAGTTAGCTAGCTTATATGTCTAATAACGTATAATATAATATAATATATTATGTTATATTGCATACGTTATGTAACATGTGCCCCTTTTATAAGCTGAGTGGATAAATGTCCTGCTCCACCTTTGCTAGCCAGCTGTTATTAACCGAGACAAATATAGTCACTGTCCATTCTGCAAGAAGACGGGCAACATTTTCTTAATCATTCATAAATACGAATTATTCATAAATACCATTTAAGCGTCTTCTAAAGGGCTTGACTTTGTCTTTCACTCATATTAGGAGAAAGCTTAACCTGGTGAAAGTATACAGCAGGAGAATTGCTGAATTCGATATGCAAATGAGGCGATGCATATTAAACATGTTGTAATTTGCATATCACGACTAATGCATTTCATTCAGAATTACTTTATCAATGTTGACACCATATACACTCGTTATACACACACGTTACTGTATAATACAGCGCTCTGATTGGTCAGAAGGTGTTGATTAGTTTTCCTCTGACAGCAGTGCAGCGTGTTTTTGATTCACTTTGTTCAGGGAGTCGATTCGAATCACTTTCTGACTAGAGGTCACATGGAAGCGGATGGAGACCCTGTCGATCAGACAGACGCTCTCGGATGCGAGTGCTCTCACCTTAGTGAAGAACTGAGAACACACCAGGGTAAAGTGAAAGCACCTGTTAATATATATATATATTTTTATAAAGGTAAACGTCTCGTCAGCAGTCCTGAAGGCGGCCGCACATCACTTCGGCTCGCAGTGTGACAAACCCAACAAGGAGTTCATGCTGTGCAGGTGGGAGGAGAAGGACCCTAGGAAGTGTCTGAACGAAGGGAGGAAAGTCAACGAGTGCGCACTTAATTTCTTCAGGTACTCTCACGCGATCACAAGACGACAATTTTACATTTGTTTTTACATCTGAAGGCTGCGTGTTTCACAGAAAATAACACGATAACGTACCACAGTTCCACTCTGGCGTCACGCTACGTACAAAGTTGCCGTTCCGATGAACTTTTTTGTTCTTTCGATTTCGTAGGATCGTAAGGTCTCGGGTTGGAGCCGCGTCGTCTGTCGTGGTTTTTAAAACTCGCGTAAAACTCTCTGAGAAACATAACGAGATGCTCTTTCAGATTCTTCACCCCAAATGCACTGTTCTCCAAGGAACAGAATTAATCATGCACGTCCCAATCCCACAGTCAATAAATAAACTAATGAATAAGTTTGTTTTATTCGTCTTATTCATATCCAACGTCGTGTAGGATCAAATAGTATAAACGTTAAACGGAGACAAAAAGGCAATGAAATGTCATTAAAAAAGCAAAAGTAGTTAAAATAATTTTTTAAAAATCTGATTAATAAAATAAGATGTAAGAATACATGAATAAGACAAGAACACACACATTATAAAATGAAATAAATATATATACTAAAGCGAAGGAAGTACTTTTGAAAGATAAATACAGTTGAATTGCAGATATAGATTTATTTTTTAAAATTATTTAAAAACTTTTTATTAATTGTTTTGTTAATGATATTTGACTTCATTTTGAAGCGTGGTACCAAAAGAGGGCCAAAATTCTAGCTAGATTTTGCCAATTTTGCTTTATTGCGTAGTTGTTTATCAGCGCAATCTTATCAGCCAATCGTGTGGCAGCAGCACAAGGCATAAAATCATACAGATACAGTTCAAGCGCTTCAGTTACTGTTCACATCAAACGTGAAGAAAGTGTGACTTTATCCCTGGCATGGTTGTTGGTACCAGATGGGCTGGTTTGAGTATTCCAGAAACTGATCTCCTGGGATTTTGGCACACCACACCCTCTGGCATTTACACAGAACGGTGCGGAAAACATCGAGTGAGCGACAGCTCTGTAGGTGGAGACACCTTGTCATTACGGAAAACGACCACACCGGTTCAAGCTGCCAGGAAGGATACAGTAACTCTAGGTGTGATCAGTCTGTACATCCGTGGCGAGCAGAAAAGCATCTCGACACGCACGGCACGTTGAACCTTTGAGGCAGATGAACTACGACAGCAGAAGAGCTGAAGAGATCGGGTTCCGTCCTGTCAGCCAAGAACGGGAATCCGAGGCTATCGTGAGCACAGACTCGCCCAGACTGGACAGCCGGAGATTAGGGGAGAAAAACTTCACCGAGTCTTTTTCCATGTATAAAATTCATCAGATATAATTCACAAAGTCGATCAAAAAGAACGTAATCAGAAGCAAACCATTCTACAACTTACCTTCGCACATTATTTGTAGTCGTTTTTGTTTTCTAGTGTGGATATAAAGACACAACGCTTGTGTTGTAATATAGTGAGTAAACGTAATTAAAAGTTGCGATGTGTGTGTGTGTAGCCTGGCCCACACGGTCCTCAGCCGTGGCGCTGTGACATTATCATGACGCGTGACTAAATCCCGTAATTACGTGTCGAGTCTGCATTGTCTGGTGGCTGTGTGTACATCCTGAGCGGCGCGGAGCAGAGAGCTTTGCCCCCTGCTCGATTATGTGTAGGAAGTGGTCTGCTTCGTCTCAGTCTGGCTAATGGCAGGCGCTCGGCTCTAATAACACAGCGACGCCTCTGCACCGTGACTGGTGTCTGTCATTAAAACACAAAACAGCTTCGTTTTTTTTTTTTTTTTAAGGCGGGGACGCGTACAGATCTAACCGCTGGCTGAGGAGGGTGGAATAAACCATTCTGTCCGCAGTGTAAACAAGCGGGACTAAGCGTAAACAGAGCGGAAAGGGACCTGCGTGAGCCGAGAGAAGGGAACTAAATAGAGCCATGGATTTAATTATTAACTGGCGTACGATCAAAACCGGTCAATATGCAGCTAAAGTAGTTCTCATTGGGTTTAGCGGTGATGTATATGGAAAAAATATGGGGTGGTGATCCCAGTATCTTTTGAGCATCTTCGGAGCCCGCAGGTTTGCGGACACCAGGAATGCAATTTTGTGAAAAATGTAGCGAAAAAGAACCCGAGTCTGCACAGCATCTTAAAAAAAAAAAAAAAAAAGCGTCCCAGCCGGCTGGCCTTCGAAACCTGCGTAAACACCAGGCACTTGGCAAATTAAATAAGGCCCATCTCTGATTCAGGCTTAAACGGTAAAAGAAATGGGTGTATCTGTTATTGATTTGGAAAAATCCTCTCTCTCTAAGGGCTTTCGCTGAACCCTTTCTGTTTGGCTGCAAAGTGGTGATCGCAGTCCATTTTATAAAAACGTTAGACTCGTATTCGACGGCTATCATGTCCCCCCTGTACTTGTGTACCGTTTAATAGTAGACCAAGTATGAATTAAAAATACCAAACTGAAGATAATCCGCATTAAGGACCGCCTCATTTTGAGTCCATTACACACAGACGTCCAGTACATAGTGTGTAAGGAGTACGAGCCCCCTAACCCCAGGGTCGGTTTCGCCCACCCCTTTGACACGGCCCTGGATAAACTGCTCGTTAATTTAAAAAAAGTCTAAACAAAGCAGCCCCTCTCGGATTTTGCGATCGCAGAAACGAAACCGAAATCGAGCAAACTCCGCGATATTCGGAGACGCGTGCAATTTTTCAGAACCACAGATTTGGGCCAGGACGCGCCATGTGACGTCATCACCACGAGCATTCAGCCAAAAACCCTCTTAGATTCACGTGCGTCGATCATGAGTACAGCTGAAAATTCTCATTTACCAACAAACATCACTGAGAAGACCGTTCAGAACTATTTCGTCCGATTGCGATTTTGCCAATTCAGGTACGACCCCAATTCTGGAAAAATTGGAACAGTGCGGAAAATATTAATAAAAACAAAGAGGATTAATGTGTAAATGTACTTTGACTTGTATTTAAATGGCTTTTTTTTTTTTTCAAAAATAAGTGTATATTTTCAAAAATAAATAAAATTCCCAAAGTAAAACATCAAATAAATTTTTTTTTTTTTTAAGCCGCAGCAAAATCCAGCGTTTTTGGCCGCATCGATCAGGAAAAAAACCTGAGAAGTCCTGTACGGACTGATAAACGTGTTTAGAACATGTTTTATAATAGCTAAAAAAAAGCAATAAAAACCTGTTGTGTGACGTATTGAGTAAATTCAGAAGGATTTACAAAGTTGTAAATAATGTTCTCTTCCCTACACGCGTGTGCTTGTGCAGGCAGATTAAGGGGAACTGTGCCGAGTCGTTCACCGAGTACTGGACCTGTCTGGACTATTCGAACCTGGCTGAGCTCCGTCACTGCCGTAAGCAGCAGAAGGAGTTTGACAACTGTGTGTTGGAGAAGCTTGGCTGGGAGAGACCAGAACTGGGAGACCTGTCCAAGGTCAGACACTTTTACACACACACACACACACACACACACACACACACACACACATCTCTTTTCTCCCACCATTAACCTTCTCCACATCGCTAAAACTCCTTTTCCACCTGTTGCTGATTGCCTGGTTAAACAGGAGTCTTTCTGGGTTAAAGTTCGAATCGAACGCAACACTCCGCCTGCTGTTTGGAGAAAATAATCAACGACGGCGTGTTGCGATGAAGCGGACTCGCCGCTACCACTGTGAGGCCGATTATTTTCCTCCAGCAGCATGTTTTAGGAAAGCGTGCACTCCTCTTGTCCCGAAGATCCTGTTACAGCTCCTGTTACCTCTGACACCGGAGACTTCCTGTGAATGAGTTGTTGCTATAGAAACGAATTCAAACAAGCGCGTTAACATTGACCTGTGATGCCATGTCCAAGTGCTGAATCAAGCATTTTATCTTTAAATTTAAAATATAAAATAAACACTCAGACAGAGTTTTAGGATATTAATAAGTTCTAAACGACTTGTGTTTTTTTTTTTTTTTTGCTTTCTGGAATAAGGACAAGATCGTGAAGTTATCTAGAGCTATACATGAGATCTGAACTGTTAGGAACCACATACAGATGTCTGTCATTCTCTTTCCTCATTACACCCTCTCTCTCTCTCTCTCTCTCTCTCTCTCTCTCTCTCTCTCTCTCTCTCTCTCTCTCTCTCTCTCTCTCTCTCTCCGTGTCGTGTCGTGTCAGGTGACCAAGGTGGCGACCTCTCGGCCTCTCCCCGAGAACCCGTACCACTCGAGAGCGAGACCCGAGGCCAACCCTGTGATCGACGCCCCGCTCGAGCCCGCCAAGCACGGCAGCCGCCTGTTTTTCTGGAACTGGTGAAGAGAGACGTTTTCATTTTTTTCCCACTGAACCCGTCGACGCTCCTCTCAGACATTTCCAGAACCCGACAGACTGACCGTAGCGGACCCGGTGTTTCACCCACGGCATCGGTCCGCCTTCCTACGTGTAGAAATGTATTAAATAAACACAGTTATTCATGTGTTGTGGATTAAATAATTTCATTCACACTGGGCTTGTGCTTTTATTTTGTGTCACATTTTCCAGGCAAACATCTTTACCACAGATATGAGTGTATATTTTTATACACTTTTTTCTTTTCATAATTCATATTTTTTACACAGAAATGTAATTAATACACTATAGCTGTTTATATATATATATATATATATATATATATATATATATATATATATATATATATATATATATATATATATATATATATATAATTTTTATATATGTATATAATTTTTATATATATTATTTTTAGATATTTTATATATATATATTATATATTTTTTATATATATATATAAACACTGCTTCTATATAGTGACTATGCATTTATAACACGTTCATCAGCAGTGCTTAGCACCTTGATCAAGCAATTCTGGAGAAATTACAACATCTGCACGGAGAAGAACCTTATTATTATTATTATTATTATTATTATTATTATTATTATTATGGCTTGAATGTTGATGCTTCGTAATGGGTTTTAAGGATAATACATAACAGAGTGCTCACATGGATGAATTCTGGATTCTTGCGCAGGTTTATATTAACGCGCTCGTTCTAATACGTTGTCGTTTCTATAGTAACCGCCCGATCACAGGGATCGGTACAGCGTACTCTCCACATATCCAGATTTTTTTAAATAGTCGACATGGTAAAGTTTTCTGTAATGAGAAGTAAAATGTTTACGTGGTATTAACGGAAGGAGTCTCCAGTGTCGGCGCTTTCTAGCGGCATTCTGACATCTTCAGGACAATGGAGTTTATGCTTTATTTTCATTTCCTCATTAGCTAAAAGAGATGCTGGTGAGGGAACGGCTGTTTATAGCTGCTATAACGTACGTGAGAACAGGAGCTCACTTAACTTAAATACTTTAAATGTAACTAGGAACGGATAAAAATGGATGACGTGCCATTGTTTAATAATTTAAAAAAATAAAAATCTGGAATCATTTGCAGATTGCTGAGGTATAAGACGAAGAAAACAACGTACAGTTTATAATCCAAACAGAGACCTTGCTTCATTACAGTTTATATATTTATATTTATTTATTTCATTATGTCATGATTTCTCAGGATCACATGATCAGCTTTAGTTGGTTTTTTTCTTTTTTCTTTCTTTTTTTTGGAAGGTTAAAAAAAAAAGGGATATATTGATTAGCCAGCATCCATCATGAGGCTCATTCCACAACCAGCCAATTTAAAGAAGAACGATCCAGAACATGAATTATTTATCTCGCCATTCAAAGAATTATTCAGAGACTGTGACCTCCACATCCTACTTCTTCACTGAAAGCTTTTTTTTTTTTTTTAATTTTTATTGGGATCTCAAGGTAAAAGGAAAACAAATGCTAGTTAGTTAGTTAAAAGAACAAGCTGGCTCATAAGCTTTGTCGTATTTGTTAAATAATCGATAAAGAAAGAAATTTCACAAGATACAAAGAAAATCATTCAAGTTTTAAAGACGGAACAGAGCAAACAATTTGGGGGGTGGGGACGACGATACGGTAATGTGTGGTCTCTCTGGGGTTGTGTAT
Source organism: Ictalurus punctatus (assembly GCF_001660625.3). Taxonomy (NCBI): domain Eukaryota; kingdom Metazoa; phylum Chordata; class Actinopteri; order Siluriformes; family Ictaluridae; genus Ictalurus; species Ictalurus punctatus. The sequence goes on from NC_030431.2 coordinate 25,782,268, forward strand.
GAAACAATGCAGTTAAGAATGACTGCAATCAACCAGACGCACGTGAAAACCTCGATAACAAAGGACGTAATAAGCCTTTATGAAATTATACGTACGGGGGTTTGAGGGGCGCGTTTGTCAGAGAATACACCGATTCATCCGGCATTGTGCCTCCAGAGTAAATGGCTGCACTCAGCTACAAATCAAGTGCAAATTTACTCCTTCTCCAAGCTCCGAGTACTAGATGTGTGTGTATATATATATATACGTGTGTGTGTGTGTGTGAGTGAGTGTAAAACCAGACTGAGGCTGTGTAATGTCAGAGACCTCGAGGTTGGAGGTTCGGTCCCTTCGGGCCGAGGCCAATTTCCTCCAGCGCTCGGCTCTGACTTCCTGTTTCGAGCTCGGCAGCAGGAGTGTCTGTGCAACACAACTCCAGTTCAAAGCGCGAGAGCAGGAGAGCAGGTCTGCAGTGCCCTTCTGTTCAACTGCACCTCTCCAGACCACCTTGGGTCAAGCGGCCCCACAGACGATGCACGACTATATGGCCCAATATAAATAAAACTAATGGGCAAAGCTCTGTTTTTCACCACTCTTGATTAATATATAGAAAATAGGCAAGAACCTTGCTGGCTTTTTTTTTTTTTTTTTTTTAAGAGAGCAGATTGTGGTGGATCAAGTTTCACTGTTAATAGGGATCAGGGATTCTCCGGCAGCTCTAAAAGGCGAATTAAAGACTAGGAAAAGATCTTATAATGCGTTATAGTGTGTGTGTGTGTGTGTGTGTGTGTGTGTGTGTGTGTGTGTGTGTGTGTGTGTGTGTGTGTGTGTGTGTGAGAGAGAGAGAGAGAGAGAGAGAGAGATAGAGAGAGAGTAAGTTGACTCAACTTCACCTAAACTTACCACATCTGGTCATCTGACATTTTTAATGAAGCACAGTCGTTTGTTGTCTCGGACCGTTCTTCATGCCATTAGACCACTTTTGGTCCAAAATACACTCGTCATGCCTGAACTCCTAAACCAGATTTCTTTGCAGTTATCATTAATGTATTTTTATATTTAATTTAAACATCTGCTTCTGCACATCTGTCTCACTTCCTGCTCATGTAGATGGCCCAATATTGACCAAAAAAAAAAAAAAAAAAAAAATTCTCAAAAACAGTTCAAGTCCAAGTTTCACCCGCGCTTCAGTGTTTGATCTCACCTGGATACCGTAGACATGTAGCAAGGAACTGCTCCTGTAATCATAAACACCGTCCTGCTGTTCATCCCAGGACTCTTATTCATAATCTGCTCATACTGAACATCCTGTAATCACACTCGGTACTATTAGTCTTGATTTATAATCGCACTATCCAGGTTCCATTTCGAGTCTCGTGTCCTCTCAGGAAGTTTTTCCTCGCCGCTATCGCCTCTGGATTGTCTATTATAGATCTGAAACGACATCCAGATTTCTGTAACGCTTCCAGGCGACCTTGTCTATAATTAAAAGCGCTGTGCAAATGAGAGTTATTTTTTTAAGGGAAGGACGACTGAAGCTGTATTGTTAGATTTATATAGTTGTCTTCAGGACAGGACTTGAAGAACGCTAGGAAAGAGACCCATCGAATTTTCCTCAAACAGCACGACACTTACTGTGTTATTCTTTACACATCTATCGCTAGCATAACCAGATATGGTCTACAGGATACATAGCTGTTAGGACAACTCTAGATATATTTTCATTTTATATATCGAGCAGCCTAACGAATTAAACTTACACCATGATACTGAACTTCCTTTGGGTTATGTTACATAGAGTATATTGTTAGCCTGTATTGTTTGTTCCACAGGTGTCGCCTTGCTCTGATCTGCTCTCCTGTTTATACAAGGAGCTTCTTGTGAAAACTCCTAGAGTTGTTATTGACCCTGATGTGTGTATCTGAAATCCCCCTCTCACTTACATACACACACACACGCTACATTTCCCCGAATTCCCAAGGTGTGGTGCAGGCTAGCAGCTCGTGCAGGAAGCTGCTGACAGCTCTGGCTGTGACCTCGACCACACCATGACAGCAGGGGTGGAGGGTTTTTTTGGGGGAGATTGAGGTCTGGAGGCTGTGGGCAGGGCCTGAGGGCTCGTGGCAGCCTTTCAGCTCAGACCCTAACACAGGAAAATGGGGTCAGAACCTGACACTGCCGCCCCAGCGCAGGAAGCCAAGTCTGGCAGCGGAAAGAAATACAATACAGTCTCAAAGTCTCAAAAAAGCGGTGCTGAAACATTCAGACACACCGCCTCATTCGCAGAACTATACTGTCAATATTCCTATTGTTCGCTCCCACTATCGAGAGCTTTAAGATAAACATATGAACGCAAAACATCTCGTGGACCAGCGCTCGGCCCTGCAGGTCATAAGGTCACGAGTGCTGTATGTATCAGAGACCTCGGTGCAGGAAGAGCGGCGTGTTCAGCCCATCCACCGGTACTCCGAGTGGAGGTGCGGCGTGGTCTTTTCACACGAACAAAACCCGAACGTTCCTGAGGGTTCCGTCGCCGCTGAAAGAAAAGCCGCGACTGTTTACCTTCTCGCTTCTCCTTCGCTCTGATCCACAGTTTCGAGGGGTGCTTTCATGTTTCCTTTTAAAACGTCCTGTCACAAGAGTGACTTTGAACTTTCCTGCAGGTCGAGCTGAAAACCCTAAACCTCCCAGATGGTTCTCCTCGCAACCGAACAATGCACGGGACGTTCCGGGATACTGCGACGTCTGATCCATACCATATGTATAATGAAGCTAGCATTTTTAATGAGATTAGTGTCAGGTGTTTGACAGAAGGGAATGACTGAATCCACACACACACACACACACACACACACACACAAAACCACTAAACCACAGATTCCCAGGCAATCAGAAGAATCAAGCTCCAAGTACAACGAGTGTGAATAAACTGCTCCTAATATTCACAGATATTGACAAGTTGTGTAGTGTTTTAAAATTAGAATATAATTATCCATATTGAAAAGCAATATATTTTTAAAAAATAATTTAAATGACCCCCCCCCCCCTCCACACACACACACACACACAAATATCCCCACATTTAAGAATATACTGAAAAATAAATGTAATGCATTTCATATATATAAATAATGTTAGATTTTCCAAGATAGTAGCTCCATATATTAAATATAAAATCTATTTCTAATACTATACAAGCGGCCAAAATTGTTAGTAAGCTAACGAGCAATGGGCTAAGTTCACTAGCTATCGAGCTAGCTCTATTAAAATCATAAAGGTTACAAGTTTACTAGTAAGCTAGCTGACGTTTAGCCATATTAGGCTAACCATCGTATGGTTATTAAAATATCCCTAACAAGCTAGCTACATCGTGTTAACGGTGTTAATAGGCGAGCCCGTGTTATTAAAAAAAACATTATATATCTTTACGAGCAAGCTAGCCATCAAAAGGCTAACATTTATAGATGCAATTAATACATGAACATAGTAGTAGCCAAGTTGGCTAGCTAACAAGCTAGCAAGCATTAAACCTATTAGCCAAGTTTGTTAGCAGGTTATAAAAACATCGCTAACACGCAAGCTAACATAATGCGAAGCCATCGTGCTATTGTGTGTAATATAGCCCAAAACCCGTGATTACAAGCTAACAAACAACTTTTATATTGTGCAATTCAAATCAGTAGCCATGTTTGCTAGCTAGCAAGCTACTGTAGCTATCACTAAAAACCCGTTTGCTAGCAAGCTAGCTAATTTCAAACAAACTATTAATACAACAAAATTCGATTCAATTTTATTTGTAAAGCAAAGGACATTGTCCAAAAGCAGCTTTACAGAAAAGCTAATTATATATTGTTATTACAACTGCTGTCAAAATTAGTACGCAAGCTAGCTAAAACATTAAGGGTAGGTCTTGTTATTACAAATATTAGCCCATACATGACAGCTAGCTAATATTATAGAGTATTAGTATTCGTATTAGAGTGAGACCTAACTAGCAAGTGAAATTGGTAATAACTAAACTGAAATGACAATACAACGTTGTTTGCCTCTTAACTTTATGAAGAATTTGAAGGTATGTATTTTATGAAAAATGCTATTTTGAGTGAGATAAATTTTGTTTATTTGTTCGCTAGCATCGAGGCTCCAGTGCAGAACCATGAAGAAGCAAACCATGTTGTGGCTGACCAACTACATCTGGGGTAAGTGGAAAATTGCGGATGATGTAAAATGATTTTAAAGTGGCCCTGAAATCAAAATAGGTGTTTCCGAGTGTTCTGTACTTTCCTCATATTGTTATGGACACCGAAACTATATTATATCTAGGAAAACATGTTTATAAAAAAAATAAAAAAATATATAGTTTTGGTGATATTCACGGTTGAATTTTTTATAGTTCATCACTGCCGGGGAAATAATTTAAAAATTTTGACGACTCGTCCTGTACTAGTCTTGTGTTCGTCCAATTGAATGCTCTCTAGAGTGTATATGTCCCACCCCAAGGGGCGTGTCTTGATCTACAGTATCAGCTGGTCAGCAGTAAACATGGTTTGTTGATATGTTTTTGACCAAACATTTCTACATTTAGAAAGAGTGTTGAGTGTGTGTGGGGTTATATGACTTTTCTGAGTGTTTTACCAACTAGGGAATGTTATATGCCGGAATGTCGGCCATATTCCCCCGTATTTACACTGTTCTGCTCCTCACTGAAGCGAGAATGTCGAGCATCTGGCAGCTGATGGCTACTACTGTAAAGCTCTTTTGTGCTCGAGGAGGTGCGTGAAAGGTTCGCTGTATGGCCGGTATGTTTTGGAGTGAAGTGTTAACGCCGGGGCGTCGAGAGCAGCGCTCTGAAGCACCTGAGTGACTCTGAGAGGTGTGATCTTAGCGCTTGTTGGGGAACCTGGTACCGCGTGTATGCGTAATGTGTCCAAGCTTGCCGAGTGTTTGTGTTCTTTGGCTGTGGATCCAGAAAACGCTTTGTCCTACTTTTCAAATATCATTTGTAAAAATTTCAAAACTGAACTTAAGAAAAAAAGAAGCCGCACCAGCAGTCTGAGCAAACCGCCGTGCGCTCGTGTGTTATGACATGAGCCGTCTAAACAGTGTGTGAGCGACTGTGGGGGTCGTCATGCCACTGAATATGCGCTGACGGATCCCCGGGCCTTAACGCATGCGCTAGCTCTGAGGTCATTTCGCAATATTAAAGACATTGACGTAACGTTTATCACAAACGCAGTCCATCAGACAAGACGTGTTTGGTGCTGCTAATGTGACTAATCTTTTAAAACCAATGGCTAATTTTCTTAGCAAGCGAGCTAACATTAGACCAACTATCATATCTTGTTATTTAAAACATTGCTAACAAGCTAGTTAAAACAATACTACAGTTTTTTTTTTTTTTTTTGTCGTTAATCTGTGTTATTAAAAACCGTTATCCTAGCAAGCTGGCAAGCAATAGGCTACCTTTTATATTGGTAGACAGCTAGCTAACGCTAAAACCATCGCCCATGTTTGCTAGGAAGCATGCTAATGTTCAACCAATTATCAAAATTGGCAAAATGTGCCAATACATTTCATATTACACGAAGTTGTAAGGCGTACCATTGGCATTACAGTTATTGTTAAACATTGCTCGGCAGCATCATGCTAGCTAGCTAATATGAAGCTAACTATTAGCCTGAGAGCTACAAAGCTAATTGTGGATATTGTGGTTCATTGTTAAGTGTACCTCATCCGACATTGTTCAATTCGTAACCCGCTTGCATTCAAACGTTGGGCGGCGTCGCCTAGTGGGCGTGGTCTGACATTAGCGTACAAATAATTTTACTCAGTGTCCATCAATACTCACCACTTTATACAGTATTATCAAGCGACAGAATGTCATTTTTTAAGTGAAATATTAAGGATGTTTTATTGACTAATTTAAGGTTAAAGTAGAACTTTTAAACTTTAAGATGCGACGCCAAATCGCGCTAGAGATTTTTACTCAGTAAAAATGTACAAGATTCCAATAAAAGTTCTATAACAGACCGTGTGATGATGTGAGATCCTCTAACGATAGATCTACGATTAAAGAAAATGACTACTGGTGCGTTCGTGTCGGAAAGATCGTATTTACGAGTTGAACGCACATGAACGCCACCACAAAGTCGTAATTACAGGTGGGAAACTCTGGATTTTCTTTGAGCTCAGAGCTTCCGAGTTGGGGGCGTGTCAGTAAAAAAAAAAAACATGGTGGACTCTATGGGCTCGTCTCAGAAGCTGATTTCAGTTATTATTTATTTCGTTTTTATTTGCAATATAACAGGATATAATATATAACGCTAAAGTTTACAGCGGCTTCGTGAATTGATTTAAAATCTAAAAAAGTCAAAGCGCACCTGATGCGCATTCTTTGTTCTTCGTTTTCTAGAAGTAGAGTTTAAAAACCTTGCTGTGAGAAGGTACACCGCCATCTCGCTCCTAACAAAGTGACATGAGCGCACCTTACGTCGTAATTACGACTTCCCAACCCGTAAATATGAACTTTCCAGGAGGACTTGAACGCACAGTATGCTTACGTCATCAGTCAAAGTGATTCGGAAATCTTGCGTAAACAAAAACATTCTTCAGAGTGAGTTTTTCTGTCCATTAGTGTGTTCCGTTTATCGTTATTCCAACACTGCAGAAAGACTTTCTCAGGTTGGAGTGAAACCAAATCGGCTTTCGACCGACGACCGATGAATTCTTGTGCGATTTTGCCTGTGACCGCAAAATACGTCTGGAAAAAAAATTTGCACAGTGAAAGGAGGGGAAAAAAAAAGGATGTCGATGATCTAAGATGGCCGCCCTCATAAAGAATATCGCAGTGTTGAGCTACACGGTGAACTTTCGTTCCTGTTTATAGATTCCACTGTGTGCTTAACTGACACCAAAATCACTGGAGAACATCGAGAGATCGAGAGAGATCGAGTAAAAATGATTTAGCACTGTACTGTATCGCTGCTTTAACGCGAGTCCTCTGTTTGGTTTTGTCCTAAACAGGTTCTATTTTTTGCCGATATGTTTGTAAGTTTGCGGCGTGTTTATTTTCCTGAACGCTTGGCGACGCGTTTTGTTGTCTCGCACGCATCTCTGGCTGGACCAGGGCCGGGGCTCGCTTCGTGCCATACTGTAGATAGATACGTAAACAAACAGAGGGAGTGATTGATTGCTGGTCGAAGAGGTTGCAGTGAGTGACAGGTCCAGCTGCTGACAGCTGGAAGGGGGGATGCAGATGACGGAGAGAACCGGGGTGTGGGTTTGAAAAGGAGGAAAGAGGGTGCACAGCCGGCTCTGTTTGTCTTGGCTCGTACCCAGGCCTTCATTACTCCTCCTGAGATACAGAGCAAAGCACTATTTACACGCTCTGCTTTCGGTATTCGTGCGAGCTGCAAATCTTTTTCTCTGTCTTTCTTTCTCTCACTCTATCTTTTCCTCTGTCTGGCTCATATACAGGGTGTTTGTTGAAATTTTAGCTCTGACGGATGACTTTTGCTTCGCGGAAAAGAAAGAAGGCCAGGCCATGGCTCTCTGCACGACCTTCGTCTGCCGTCTCTCTACACCTCCTTTCCTCTTTCGTCTTTCCTTTCCTCCAAGGCTTTCTTTACACGTCACATTTCTTTCTGTATACATCACCGTTTTTATTCTCACTCGCAAAGTGGGCCTTGAGACAGTAAAGTTGTGTGTAAATGACTTCGTAGCCAAAACTGAAGAAAAAAAAGAAAAATGACCTAGCTCGTTCAGCCACGCCCACGAAACTCCATATAAGGCAAAGCTGACGGAGATGGAGGACGCCACAGTTTAGACAGACAGAGTGAAAGAAGAGGAGGAGGAGGTGTGTGATGAAGACATTCCTCGCCACTGTGTTCATCTAAGCACAGCGAGTTTAAAAGTGGTCCTGCGCGGCGTGTTCGGTGGCGAGCGGATCTCACCGAGCTCAGCATCATGCTGCAGTTTCCTGAACATGTCAAGGTGTGTTAGTCTTTTCCTGCAGCTCGGGTTTCTGAGACTGCGGTGGGTTTATCAGTCACTGTGGGCCAGGACCCCACTTTCACCCTGAGTGCACCCCCAAAACACACACACACCGACTACGTTCATAGTCGAAAAGGTTTGATCCGTTTCCTGTTTAAACTTATTTGTAATCCACCTTCCACAAAGACACTGGGGTGTTTATGTAACCGAGTGCAAAAGTTTGTGCCTCCCAACCCCGCCCCCCGCCCTTCCTAAATTGGACTAAATTGGACTAAATTGGATTCATGAAAACGGATCTTAACCTGAAATCATCGATTTTTCACAGAGCTAGAATTGGAAGAATCATGAAAGACACAGACATGAGCGATGTCCAAAAAAAAAAAACTGCTGGAAAGCATCACAAAACTTTTAAAACATAAAGTCGAATGATATGAAACGTTCGCAGAGGAGCAAAGAAAGTTGGTCCAAAATCACAGTTTCACTGTTAATGTTTTTAACAGATACTTTGTGCCCAGAGGAACAAAGGAATATCCGTAAAATCAATCTCACTCAGGGCGCGCAAACTTTTGCGTTCAGCTCTGATGTTCTGATAACAGAGGCACTTGTGATGTTTTTACCTAGTGGTTTTATTTCATGAATTAGATTTCATTAAAGCACTTGAAAGACGTTAACACGTTCCTGTTTACTCCTCATCGCCCGCTCGGAGCACCTGCAGGGTCAACAGCTCGTCTGAGGAAGTGAAGAGAGCTTAGTCACGGACCTTCCTCCGTCTTGTGTGGAAATTCCTGCATTCTTTTGTTCCAAGGAGGATGTGTGGATTTCATCATCCTGCCAGTTTAACGTGCTAAAGGTGACCAACAAAGTTTGATTCTGACATCGTATGTAAGGATTGTGAGCTTACATCATCACCAACGCTTAAAGCGCACTCATTATGGATTTGAAAGGCGCCTAATTTTGTTTTAAAGGTCTCATACGATAAAAGGTCAAAAGACATTTTAACGTGCTCCTAATTCAAATCACAGCACTACCTTTTCCCCCCAGTGTCACAAATGACTCGTTAAATGATTCGTTCTAAAGGATTCATTCTAAACTCCTCCTTTCAGAGAGCATACTCTGCTCTGATTGGTCACACGTCCCAGTCTGTTGTGTGATCGGTCCACCTCTGTCAATGTGTGTTGAAAAGGAAACGCCCACCACCGTAACCTCCGTCTGTCAGCGAGCAGACGATGAAGACCAGAGGCGAGGGTTTTTATTACGAACCTACGTAGGTTAGTACAGGAAGTAAAGTCTAGGATCACTAACGTCTCGTTACTATAGTAACGGCTCCTTCACAGGGACTTGTACAGTGGACGCTCCACATAAACCTATATGGATAAACTGATATGGTGACGTTTTTTTTTTTCTCCAGGGTAAGGAGATGTCTATGTACCGTTTATGGAAGGAGTCTCCAGTGTCAGCACTTTGTAACACACAGAGGTGAAGCTGGAACTTGGAAAGTTTTCCGACATCCTCAAGACGGCGGAGTGTAATAATAATAATAATAAGTTTTATTTATATAGCGCCTTTCCGTAGCTCAAGGACGCTTTACAATCAGGAACAAAGAACAACCGAACATATAGACGAGAAAGAAAAAAAAAAGTGAGGCGTCAGAAGTAGAGAGGTAGTGTTGGAAAAAGAGCAAGAATTTAATCTGTGATTGAATAAGGATGTGGAGGATATGTTCCGGAGATTTTAGGGGTGTGAGTTCAATAACTTGGGGGCAGCTACACTGAAGCTACAAGTCCTAGGCTTGCTGAGCGAAGGCAGCGTGTCGGTGTGTATATGTGCAGTAAGTCACATGGCATTGCGGCGCGAGAACATTTAAGTCTCCGAAGGCGAGGAGAAGGTTGAATTTAATGCGACAGGAGACAGGCATCCAGTGCAAACCAGCCATAGTGGGAGTAACATGTTTGAAGCGTTTGTACGGGTGATGACGCCGTGCTGCAGAGTTTTGAATGCATTGTAATTTGGTAATCAACTTAGACGGGAGGCCAAAACACAAACAATTGCAGTAATCAAGTCGTGATGTTGTGAACGCACGAACCCGCGACAGTTTACGCTTCTCCGTGGTTTCTCTGTAACGTGACAAGCTGTGTTTTGTTGTGTCTTATTAACTTCGAGAAAGTCTAAAGAATTTACTGAGAATTAAATGAAGTTTACTTGTCTAGCCATTTTAACGATTTAATGACTTTTCACTAATAATGAAACCATATTTGGAAGCAAAACATTCAAGGGTCCAGGTAGATTTGGACTGTTTGGTTTAGTTTTTATTAAGAAATACTACATGAGTACTTTGTGAGTACGCAAGGAAAAAAAGACAAATTCATTTCAAAGAAAAAGTAGTATTTGTTATGCAATATTTACAGGAAGGTTATCGTACCATTTGTTTTTAGTTTAATAAATGTTTTTGCCTCAAACCTATCTCAGTATCTCAGTGACCATGAAACGTCGTTAGCAATATGCCGTACGTTACGTATATAATAATAATAATCTATATAACTTAAACTCAGATTTAAAAAATGACAACGTATACTAGTGGATTAAGCTTCTCAACCAACCAGTACTGCAGGTCCAAGCGATTCAGACTGGTGCCGATAAGTTTGAGGTGTCAGTCGTGTTCATTACCGTGTCAGTGATTGGCAATCGCTTATGAGGTTCCGCCCCTTTGAGAGCTCTCTCGGTCAACATGACGAGAAGGCGTGCGTCCAGGTGGGACATGTGACGAGCGCACTGTCTAATAAACGCCGGGATGTTTTTTTTTTCTGTACAGAGCCCACCTACACGCACTTGCCTTCAGGCCCAGAGAGGCAAGGCATCTCAGAACGGCGTGTTAAAAGCCATTTCTTCCCATTAAAACACAGTGTACTTGAACGCAAGAGAAGTGTGGCATCTCCCAGTGCTGTACCAGGGGCTTCGACGGACTTATTTGACGCAGGCCGCGCTGTCCGCCGAAAACAGTTTGAATCAAACGAACAAGCGGTGCGATATTGCAGTGAGATATGTGATTCGCTAAAATACTGAATTCCACCAAGAGTCATGAATAATGCGGACGCAGCCAGGCGTGGTCTTAAAGCAATCTCCTACGAGCGTAAAATGATCAGAGGAAAGAGCTATCCACCCTCTTCTCCATACATGAGCTCCCAGACGCACACGATTGGCCGTGAATGACAGAAGAGAGAGTATGCCCCTCCCACCCAGAGCGCCCGACCAGTTTAGCCCGCGGTCACAGACAGCCGTGGCATCATCTTGATACGAACTTGCGATCTCCCAAAGATAGGGTCGAATGCTTTTCTTTTGAGGCACTCAGGAGCCAAATGATGCCTTTGAATGGAAGTGCATTATTGTTACATCACAATTTAATCGAGTTTTCATCGGAGGTCAATAACAACTCCTCCTGGATCCACCCGTTTTGCCGGACGTTTGTCTGACGTGTAATGAAGTTTTCTATAAGGGTTAGCAAACGCAATAAGATCTTTATCATCAGAGCACGTTTTTCAGGACGGGGAACATTTTGACTGACTCACTCTTAAGCTTTCAGACCACTTCCAGAGGAAACATTAGTTAACCGTCGAGTGGAGCGGAGTGTCACGGGCAGTAGCTGGAGGTTAGGAACAGAGCTGCACCTTGTCAGGAGGTCTGCGGTGGCCAGCAGCTGGCTGAACACCGAGATATGAAGTGATGTGTGGACTCATTGAGAGAAGGAACCCAGCCGAGCTGTCCAGCTCCCCGAGCACAAATAAACAGCTCACTTCCACGTTTGCCTTGCCTGTTAATGTCAGACGCTGCACAGCCTCGGTACAAATCCCCACCCACCCCTCATTCCCGGCCCACCACCCACTACCAACAACGCACCGTCCACCTCCCTCCAGCTCCTTTTGTCCTTTTAACTGTGAACGTGGCCAATATATATATATATATAGATAGATAGATTTTTTTTTCCCTAATCAAAACGAACTTTTTTGGTGGCATAGGAAAATAAACAGCGGAGGATTTTTCCTGCGAGGAAACCTTCAGTTTACTATATAACATGTTTCTTAATAGTGCTAAAGTGTTCTGTGTTCTTTAAATAAACAACAGGGAGTTTTGCATAGAAGGGCATGAAAGAATGCAGGATTTCACCAGGCTCTCGCACACATGTCAGCAATTTGGCTGCCTTGTGTATTTTGGATGTTGGGGAGAGAGAGAGAGAGAGAAAAAAAAAAAGAAAAGCATTTCAAAGTAAACGAAAGAGTGAGAGTCTTATCCGCCTGGCAGCTGTGCTGCTCCGGAGCCAAATTGCTTTCAGCTGATGCTGCGCAGCTCCAGCTTGCTTGGGTAATGTCAAGTGATGCATTGCGATACTGAGAAAACAACGCAGCAAAAAATAAATAAGGACGAGAGGAAATGGCTGAAAGTCCCTCTGCTGGTGCTCGGCCTTCACCTCTCAGACCCCTGAAGCACAGCCCAGGCTCACGCACACAATCATGATGTCATGCGCAAATGTCCAGCATTTAGGGGTATTTTTTTCTTTCTTCCTAATCCTGCTCGTTAAATCAAAATAGCAAATTAAAAGCCCGATAAAATAACCTCCCTCCCTCCCTCCCTCCCACGCACAGCACACATTACAATTTCATGACATCAGTTAAGTGTCTCGTGGCAGAGCAAAATAATAGGACGTGCTGGATCAAGTGCCGTTTTATAAGTCGGTGAATCATCATACGTCATCGTGTTCGTCGTTTTCATGTCTCTTTAATTTGAGCTTTGGTGACAAAACTTTATTCATAATTATAAAGTACTATATAATTAATAACTACAAATTGCTTAAAAAATTCTGTTCATGCCTTGGTAAACATTAGTAAATACATGAAGTAAGCTATTTTTAACGTCTGGAGCGACTTTCCTACACAAAATGCAGCTCAGATTAAAAAGACATTAGCATAAGTATCAAGCACAGACATAATATGAGCAGCAATAATAATAATAATAATAATAATAAATCGGTAATAAATAGTAATGCATCATAGACATAAATCATTTAGAAAAACAAAAATGAGAAAAATAAAAACAGAAGAAATCATATAAAAATTGAGGGGTGTTTTTTTATTATTATTATTATTATTATTATCAGAAAGCGCTAAAAATATATCAAATAGAGTTGTCTAGTTGTAAAGCAAAAATTAAAAGAAGAAATCATTTTTCAAAAATGCTTTAAAAATCTAACAAAAATAAAATTCGTGTAGCTGCTTTTTAAAACGATGTATTGGCATTTTTCGTTATTTTCATGAAGGGTGCCAATAATTCTGGAGCTGACTGTATACAGCCTGGACACTGCACATTTTAACAGCATAGCAATGACAATGTTTACTCTCTCTCTCTCTCTCTCTCTCTCTCTCTCTCTCTCTCTATATATATATATATATATATATATATATATATATATATATATATATATATATATAATGTCAGAATCAATAGCCTATACATCAGACCATCAGTCAAAGAGTCTTCGTGAGCTGAAAAACGTGACTGCGACATTTTAATTCTCCATTTTTCACTCATACCGCCATATTTAAAAAAAAAAAAAACCCAACAACCACCGTTTCTTGACATCGGGTGGTGCAGGCGGCGTGTCTGCTCCGTTCTGACACGCTTCCATCCATCACCATCGCAGACCTGTTAGAAAAAACACAACAGCCATATCCTCTGTTAGACCTGACCTGATTTTATCCATCCATCCATCCATTTCAGTCGTTTATTTCAGCCATTTGTTTTAATTATGGCCATAATCTGAAATGTGTGAAAGCGGTGTTTATTTTAGCATCGCACGTGGAATAACTGCACTCGGGTCTGAATGAAACCATTGAACAGAAGCATAAGAATAAATAGAGCGTCAAAAGAATTCAATAATTAGACTTACGCCGAGCTTTATTTCTGACGATAACACACCGGTAGAGGTTATATAGGCGAGTTAGTTCGCCAATACTACGAGCGTTGCCATGGTTACAGTGCGCACAACTTTCATATCAGCACAAAAGCACTCCAGCTACTGCTTTTCCTCGAAACAAAAGAAAACGCGGTGCGTCTTAGACAGAGGGCTCCTCATCGGTTCTTCGGGTTCCCGCGCACGGAATAGGAAGTCGCTAGGCGAAATTTCTGCTGTTAATTAGTCTGCAAGGAATTGTGGGATAGCGAGGGGAATAAAGATGGGTCCACTTTTTACTTTATGCAAATGAAGAAAAAACAGCTGTGTAAAGTGGACCAATCAGGACTCGGAGGGTGGATTTCGGTCCAGTCATGAATAGCAGCGTCAGGAAAGTCAGGTTCATCCTTCTTAAGTTCCACCAAAAAGATGTAGATGAAAAATGAGTTACGGCAGGAACTTGGTTCTTCATCTTGGTTCTACGACTTCACAGGTATAAAAATAAAAGACATGTTCTCCGAAAAGTTCTCAAGTGTTCTTGGTGAGCCGAAAGCTGAGCCGATATTACAACATTAAAACGTTATTAACTACACCAGTTAGATAGCAAGCTGACATAAATAATAGTCACGTATTGCTTGTCAGGGTTAATTCTTCTAGCTTCATAAAGGGTTCTACGTGGAACCTTTTCTTCGGAAAGGAAAATGCTTCATTTCAGGGTTTTTACCTCATTACCGAAGCTTGATTTCTAAATGTCTCGTGTAAAACACTTTTAGATAAAAGATTTCCTCTATGGTTCTTTAGATAGTGAAGGGTTCTTAGCTTCCAATTGTGGTTCTACTCTGTGGTTGAACTCTCTCTTGAAAGGGAAACCCTCTCATGCAGGGTTCTACATAGAACCTTTAAGGGTTTCCCCAAAGATTGCTTGCGTTCCGATCATGTTCATGTTTACACTGTTTGGAAAAAAAAAAAGGTTCCTCTCAAGTTCTTTAGATAGTTAAGGGTTCTCAGCTCTGTTGAAGAGTTCTACACAGCAGCTTCATGGATTCTCCCAGGTGAGTAACTTGAAACATCCTATAGTGTTCTAGATTATTATTATTTTTAATATAACGTTTTTAAGGGTTCTACACACAGTTATGGTTCTAGCCTTCTAGAGGGGTTCTTCATGGAATCTTCTCTAAAAGGAAGACCTTCTGTTGCAGGGTTCTACACAGAACCTTTTTCATTGGCTTTTAGATTTAACGTGGTTTTCTAAAAGTGTACACTCTTTGACTCTTAGAATAAAAATGGTTTCTTTCAGGTTCTTTAGATACTTAAGGGCTCTTAAATTCCCAATGGGGATAAAATGTTTTCTTAAGGCTTGTTTTTTTGTTGTTGTTGATATTCTCGGTTCTAGCTTTTTGTTCCCATGGAACCTTTTCTAAAAGGGAAACCCTCCGATGCAGGGTTCTACATAGGATTATAAAATTGTCTAAAAAACCTTTTACGAAAATCTTGAGATTTTAAGGATTTTCTTAAAGAACCCAGAACTTGCTTTTACATTCATAGGAAGAAGAAAAAAAAAAAAAAAGGGTTTCCAATAGGGTTCTTTCTAAAGTTCTTAGCTTCCTAAAGGGGTTCTACATGGAACTCTATGAAAAAGAGGCACGATCTGTTCTTCAACAAAGCTTTATGGGTTCCTCAGCAAGGACATGCCAAAGAAACCTTCACGGTTCCAGATTATTCACTTGCGCTCACAGAAAAACATTTTCCTTAAGGGTTCTTTGGATAGTTAATGTTCTACCTTTCTAAAGGTTCTGCTCGGAACCCTTTCTAAAAGGGAAACACTCCGTCACAGAGTTCTACATAGAACCCATTCTTCTTAGATGCTCTAGGAGTTCTCCCAGATGGACGAGCCAAAGAACCCTACAGCGTAGCACTCTGCGATAAAAGGCTTCACAAAGGGTTCTTTGGATAGTTAATAGTTGTTGATTTTCTGAGAAGGAAACCGTTTGTTGCAGGATTCTACATAGAACCTTTTAAGGGTTCCCGAAATAGGATACGCTGAAGAATTTACCTTATTTTAAAGAGTGTAGTGTTCCTTAGTGGTTCTTTTGCATTTGCAGGTCCAGCTGTGTACAGAGGTTCTCTTTGGAATTATTTTTGAAGGACAACCCTCAGTTGTAGGGTTCTACACTCAAGGATGTTAGATGAAACCTTTTTGTTTTTTCTAGGAGTGTAGGATTATGTGTGTGTGTGTGTGTGTGTGTGTGTAGGATCTGTAATGTCTTGGCCTGAACCACAGTAATGTGTCTTAATAGAATTAAGAACATTTTTCATACGGTCCAAGCCGGCCTCGGTGGAACGCTCTGATTCTTTTGGCCTCGGCACACGGCTAACACTCTTCCCAAACCCCGAACACATCTGCTCTGGCTGGCGTGGTCTGAAAAACCCACTTTCATCCCTCTATTGCGGCCAAGGCCGTGTTTCGGGCCGAGGCGCCGCCTCTGAGTTCCGTGCACATTTGGAGCCGATCACCGTGTTGGCTTCAGATCTTGAGATGGATTTCTGTTCTGTTTTTTTCTGCAGAGTTCTGGGACTCGGCGAGCCGCAGGTGAGGCGGCTGGTTTGTGCTATCACCGAGCCCGTGTCGGAGCACAACAGGTTCACGGCACGCACGAAAAATCCGGTTCCCACTATGGCCTTGTTTACATTGCCGGCGGTGGGAGTCTGGAAGCGTTTGGCGGCTTTGCGCACTGGGAAATATCAGCCCAGTTCTTTTTACACTGTGTTGATATGGGCTCTGAGGAGAGCTGGCCTGTGCCTGAGAAACAAGCTCCTCTGGGCTCCAGAGCCTGGCTGCGCTGCAACAAGAATAAACACAACGACAGACTTGGCCCACAGCGGCCCAAGAACCGACACGTCACCCAGTGCACAGTCACATAGCAGTAATACTTATATCTTTATCTGGCTTTTCCATTGTACTCAATAGGACGTAATATACGATGTACACATTGGTCCGTTTGTAAAACAAAAAAACACTGAGGGGTGGTGTTCGGTTAGAGTTATAACCACATTTAAATGCTTATTTTTGGCGTAGCTAGAAAGACTTTTCCCAAATGTCATTAAATTGCTCTGGAAAATGCCCTAAAACCCATTTCACGGGAGAGGAATGTTAATCTGACAGGCAGGGAAGTAAAAAAAAAAAAAACCAGTGCATCTGCCCTGAAATCGAGTCCAGACTATACATGTTTTTGTAAGTTGATTATTTTGTAGTGTTTTATTCCTCTTCCACCACAGCAGTTTGATAACAGTGACACTTTCTCATTAGTTAAACGAAGACACTTTTACAGTGGTGCTTGAAAGCTTGGGAAGTCTTTCCAAAGTCCTCAAAGTAGAAAGAGATCAAGAGAAAACAAACGAGAAAAACAACTATTACACTCGGTCATTTATTCAGTGAGGAAAATGATCCGATGTTACATACATCAGTTTAATCTGATGGCGAGATTAGACTCGGGTGTTTTCAGTCAGTGGCATGATGATCAGGTGTGAGTGAGTGAGTGAGAGATCCTGTTTTATTGAAAGAACAGGGATCTATCAGAGTCTGATCTTCACGACACGTGCTTGAGGAAGTGTATCGCGGCACGGACGGAGGAGATTTCTGAGGACCTCGGGGAAAAAAAAAAAAAGAGTCGTTGAAGCTCATCAGGCTGGAAAAGGTCACAAAACCATCTCTAAAGAGTTTGGACTCCACCGATCCACAGTCAGACAGATTGTGTACAAATGGAGGGAATTCGAGACCATTGTTTTTCTCCCCTGGATGCAGACCAAGAAAGATCTCTCCAAGGGCGAGACGTATAATAGTCCACGAGGTCACAAAGGAACCTACAGTAACTTCTAAGCATCTAAAGGCCTCTCTCACATTGTCTAATGTTGATGTTCTTGAGTCCACCATCAGGAGAAAACTGAACAGCAATGGTGTGCGTGGCAGGGCTGCAAGGAGAAAGCCTCTGCTCTCCGAAAAGAACATTTCTGCCCTTCTGCAGTTTGCTAAAGATCACGTGGACGAGCCAGAAGACTGATGGAAAAATGTTTTGTGGACCGATGAGACCAAAATAGAACCTTTTGCTTTAAATGAGAAGCGTTATGTTTGGAGAAAGGAATCTCCATTCTGTATCTGTATATCGTTCCATTTAATGATGTGAAATATCCATGAGAGAAGTTCTCACTTGTGTTATAGCGGCTATAAACAGTCATTCCCTCTCTCCTGACGTCAGGAAGACAAAAAAAAAAAACCCAGCAGTTTGTCATGTTACCAAGAAACTCCAAAGCGTAAACTCCTCTGTCCTGAAAATGTCAGAAAATGTCAAGTTACAGCTGTACTTCTGACACTGGAGACTCCTTCCATACGTGTTAAATAAACATTTCCATACAGAAAATACCGGGGGGAAAAAAACATATTAAAGCGCACCTGTTATGGTTTTGAAACGTGTCTAATTTAAGGTTAAAAAACACTTTAACGTGCTCATCATTTAAACTGCAGCGTTACATTGTTTCCCCCCAGTGTCACAAACGACTCGTTAAATGATCCGTTTTAAAGGATTCGTTCGAAATTCCTCCTTACAGAGAGCATGCTCTGCTCCGATTGGTCAGACGTCTCATCTGTCAGCGTGTTTCAAAAAGTTAACGCCCACTACCGTACCGAGTTTCAGCTCCGCCCGTCAGCGAGCAGACGATGAAGACCAGAGGCGGGGCTTTTTATTACAAACCTACGTAGGTTAGTACAGGAAGTAAAGTCTGGAATCACTAACGACTCGATTCGGTTGTTCAGAATCGATTCGTTCTTTTGGGAGTCGATAACTCCGTCTGTCGTGCGCTTTGATTTTTTAAATTCTGCAGACTTTTTGCATTCACAAACAGCTCCGTATATCACACACTACATGGAAGGGAATATCTGAAATACCGTAATAGGTGCACTTTAACAGTTTCACCGTTTATGTGGATCATCCACCGTACAAGTCCCTGTGCATGAGCTGTTACCGTAGAAACAATAACGTATTAGAACGAACGCGTTAATGTCCATATAAACCTGCGACGTGCAGCTGCGCTACTGTCAGAGCTGCTGTTATAGAGAATTAATCAACACCTTCTGACCAATCACAGTCCAGAATTCTGCTGGACGCCATTATATAACTGTATTAATGTTTAATTAATGACGTGATTATTATATTTATACGTATTTCCCAACATTATAAGCTTTTGTTAACTATGGACATTTCTGTAATAATTACCGAGTCAGCATCATTAAAGTAAATCTTAAGTACAGAATTAATTTATTGCAGAAAGATTTCACGATAAATTGTTGTATGTCAAGATATAATGGAAACCCCCGGTGGAAGTTTTACAAACAGGATGATTTTGATCATTTTTTAAAAACAAAAACGTGTATCCGTGCAATATCTCTCAAACTAAACATTTAAACAAAAGACACACCCACACACACACACACACACACTCTCAAATACACCATTGTACCATTCTAATGTTTTCCCAGACATCGAAGCTAGGTTGATTCTCCTTGCATTTGCTCTTTGTCTTCTTTGGCACGTTCCTGGATTGGAAAAACTTTCGGGATTTCGGGAAGCAGGAGGAGCCAGAAAACAAGGTCAAGGGTCATGGGATTATTGGAAATGGTGCAATTAGTGCTGCTTAAACTCTCACTCTGCCACACGATCGGAGGTCCAGCAGACTGAAAATGGCGATCTCCTCCGCTACAGGCTTGTTCCCTGTGACCTACTGCTTAAATGTGTTTGTTCTGGGAGCCACCATTACCCTGGATATGATCCCACCATGCAGCTAATGGCCGAAATTCCCCCTGTGCACATGTTTTTTTCTTTCTTTCTTTCTTTCTTTAAGAAATAATTGATTGCATGTGGACACGGCCGGTGTGCTTTCCTCTATTATAGGAGGTGGTATCACGCGGTCAAGAGTGTTCCTCTGATACGGTGATTGCTTCCGCCAGCCGCGGCCGGCCCTGGAGAAGGAGGACTGCACGGTATTACCGCATGGTGCTGGAGATCCGCGATTCTCGATCGCATCGAGCAAGCGCCGTAATCACAGACCGCAAGTATGATGGACTCCGGTTCTGTTCTGGAAATTCGGCTTCCGTCACACCTGAGAAGATTTACTTAGGATTCGTTTATGGAAGTCGAAGACGACTGCTTCCGGGCGAGGTAATAATAAGTGCTCGGAAAGCTTCGCAGGGACGACACGATGAATTAAACACCGTCGTTTTTTAAGCAGAGCGGTCCCTGTTTTCAGTTTCGTCAGCGTCTAAACAGTTACTCGAATAAGAACCTGCCCATCCCCCGCCACCTTCTTTCGCGTTCCTTTGGAAGAACGAGCCCGTCCACATTAACTTAACTTTTTGTATTTTGACAAATTTGCGTTTCCAGGAAGCAGCTGAGGTCAGCTCAGCATCTGTTGCTACTTATGTCCAAGATGCAAGCGCTGCTTTGTGTGTGTTGCCATGGCGAACAAGACCTCGCAATCAGATCTGAAAGACAGCATCTTCAAAGGCCTCGCAAAACATGAGCGTGTATGTACGTGTGTATGTGTATGTATGTGTGTGTGTGTGTGTGTGTGTGTAATTCCTATGACCTTTCGGTTTGAGCCATGTACGTACGCAAGACTGTCTTGCTGTGTGCCAGATATCATCCTTTATGCGCAATAATTAAAAGTGAGTATCAGTCAGAATGAACACACCAAATATCTGACCAAATAAGGAGGTCACTGGCTTCACAAAACTCTTATAAACCTTCAAGTGCCTGAGGATAAATTTATAGCTACCAGGATAAACATAGGTATGAAGCCGAGTTCTTGTCATTACCCCAAAAGTGGATTATTTTCTTCTAACAGCACGTCCCCTGGTGTTTTATTCCTCCTATAACACGGCAATCTGCTAGAAAATACCATTTACGATTATCATTTTTTATTAAAGAGTGACAAGTCATACTTTTTATCCATTTATAGTTACGTTTAATGTTGTAGGACGTCGGCAGAACGAGTCAGTTCCCGTTCTCGCTTACGTTCTAGCAGCTACAAACAGCCTCTGTTGCAGCTTGTCATGCTACGTGAACTCCTCTGTGACGGACTGTTACGAATGGCTGATACTGGAGACTCCTTCCAGAAATGTTAAATAAATGCATCTTTACAGAGAACTCATCGACCGTGTCAGCCAAGTCGCTGCGATCGAGCTGTTACTATAGAAACGATAAGGTTTTAGAACGCGTGAATTCATACAAACCTGTGACGTATAGATGCGCTACGGTCAGAGCTGCTGTTATGGAAAATGAATCAACACCTCCTGACCAATCGCAATCCGGAACTCAACAGCACTGCGGTTCAGCGCGACGAACGTTTGACCGGATGTCGATCTTGCATTGAGACGTTGCTAGTCGCGGTTTACTCATTGATACGGAGCCATCTGAAGATACTTCTCTCAGAAGCGAAGATAAAAAAAAAAAGAAGCCGTTTCTCGGCCTACCGAATAAGAAGTCTCCACGCACCGTTGCCGAATTGAGCAGGCGTAATTTTGCTTGATGTTTAACTCCAGCGACAGCGCTCCCCTCCCTGCTCTTTTATCTCAGCTCTTGAGCATGAGTACACATTTATGCACTTCCACTGAGGAAAGCCTTCTGGCCTCTGCCAACGCTGTCACCAAGGGAGCTTCCCGGCCCGAGAGATCGGTTTTGGCAGCCGAGCCCGTCTCGAGGACGCACATCTGCGCTCCCCTTCTTGGCCCGAGCCCCTCGCCGTATCCTGTTGACGGTTAATGAACCAATTAATCAATTTGACAGGCACGCAGTCAACTCCAAAGATGCCTCCTTTGAACTAGCCTTCACTGATCAATAATTGGAGCGGGACCAATGGATATCGCTATCGCGTGGACCTGCATGAAAGAAATGTTCACTTTTTTTTTTTTTAGGAGACCGGAGTGCGTTGCATTAAAAGGACATTCTGCTTGCGGTGAGAGGACCACCCTAGCACCAAGTTCTCCCCCAAAACTTAACCAGATGTGTAATGAGGCCGGTAGTAGTAGTAATTATTTTCACCTGTCTCGTGACAGGCTACATGTAAATGCTAATGCGTGCAGCCCTAACGTAGACCTCGGCTGTCTTACAGAGACCCCGCGGACCTTCCCGGCTCGCCTCTCATTTCCGTGTTGCTTATTGGCCCTGAGCTACGCCTCCATTACAAGGCAGCCAAGTCAATCCTGTCACTCACACCACCTCTTTTTTTTTTCCCCCTGTTCCCTTTTCCTTGTCGTTATTCTACATTAGTGTTCCTTTGCATTTCTGTTGACATCGGGATTTAATTTCACCCCCACCTCCCCTCAGACACGCACATGCACAGACAGACACGCACACTTTCTCCTGCATTTCAGCCGTTGTTTTGGATTAGCGCAATAACTGCTGTCAAATGAAATCATCCCTCCTCACATGCCACCCACTGAGCCTCAGGAAAAGACAAGCGCGTGTCAGGGTTTTGAGTCAGCGAGACGTCGATGGGTCGCTCCACTGGCCGATTCCCAAAGACTCCCGAAGGCCGGGGCAGCGCGCGTGCGTTCTCGTTTCTTCTGGTTGTCCGTCAAATCTCAAAGTCAAAGTCTCCTTCTTTGGAGCGAGAGAGTAGAACGGAGACGATGGCGCTCCAGTTCGTCGCTCCTCCGTGCCAACGTTAAACTCCTTCTGAAATCCGCATGTTCGCCGCATGCCTCTCCGCTTCATGCGTTCAAATCAATTAGCAGAGAAAGGAGAAAAAATGTGGAAAATGTCACGTGGTTCAAGCATCCGGAAGCATTTTCGCATTGCACTGAGCATTTTCACTTTAACTTTCCTGTGACGGAGCTTCCCGATCAGAACGGTACCAGGAAGAACCCTTAGTTTTCCACTGAATCCTTAAGGAACTCTTGAAGAACCTACTGGTCTTTGTTTTGCACTTAAGCTCCATGAATAACTTTAGTAATCTTCACTTGTAGTTCTGATGAGAAATGATAAAGATCTGTCATAATCTTAAAAGGGAATACGGAACCCTCCGTGTAATGATCGGCAAAATCCCGTCCTTCACGCATTTGAACTTGAGGAAGCATGGCTGCTGTTTACCTAACCGGGCGGTCTCCACTCCAGTCCACTCTCTCCTGCTGCCCTCCTGCCCTCTCACAGAACCAAAGACACACGCCGGTCTCCTCCTCGCCAAGGTTTCCTGTGAGAGACAATGGAAGGGGCAACACGGGGACGATCCTGCCCCCTGACGGGGCAGATTTATTGCTGAGGAAACTGCAGTCAGTCTCAGAGTAAACAATGGAGGATCCACGGAGCGCTGGTCTTCCCGGGACAAACGCTTTCTCTTCCCCAGACCCCCTTTTTCCTACCACTGGGAAGTCCCTTCCTGAAGAACAGACAACGAGGACAGATACCTCTTAAGAGAGAGAAATGAATGCGCTACGGAAGGAGAGAGTGGAACCTATGCTGAGCAGAAGGGCTAAATCCCAGAACATTTAGAGAACCATTTTGGGTGCTAAAATAAAATTCTCAATTACTAAATTATCAAAGCATAAAATGATTAAACTACTATATCATTGTTTCTACATATTTAAAATGGTGTCCCTGGGAAAACCTTAAAGGTTCTATGGGAAATCCTGCAACAAAGTGTTGTCCTATTAGAAAAGGTTCCAAGTAGAACCATTCTTTGGAAGCTAAGAACCCCCTAATTATCCAATTAACCCTTAAAGAACCTTATAAGAACCTTTTCTCACAGTGTGTGTCACGAATTCCCCCTCTTAGCACGCGTTACGGTTCTCGTGTCTTGTTTTTCTTGGCTTCCTCATGTTTCGTTGTTGTTTTTGCTTTAGACTCCGCCCCTGTATAAAAGTGTTATCTCTTTAGGAGCTAGAGTCCTTTGCCAATCAAAGCCCATCAAAGAACATCCCCAGAATGTAGCCTATATATGCTAGAAAGAAGTTAAATCGGGAATATTATTGGGGTTATTGGGTTTGCCCCTCTGAGTATCCCTTAAATGTTCCACATAGAACCATAAAACAGATTGGTTCCCTTTCAGAAAAGGTTCCAAGTAGGATCTGTACAGGAATCTAGAACACTTTACCATCCAAAGAACCCATGAGGAATCCTCTTATGACAGTGTATACCAATACCCTGTTGGTATACTCTGGGAAACACCTTTGAAGGTTCTATGTATAACCTTTCAACAGAGTGTTTCCCTTTTTGAAAAGGTTCCAAGTATAACCTCTAGAGTCATTTGTCATTCAAAAAGCCTCAAGGAACCCTTTTTCTCCCAGTGTAGCTTAGAAAACTAGTTTAATATGGAGCCTTAAGGGGCTATTTGGTACGTCCCTCTAGGGAATTCTTAACTGTCCTACGTAGAATTTAACCATCCAATGAACACTTTCAACAGTGCACCCTCGATTTTTCCCAAAGAAGAAAAACACATATTTTCTTTGTCCCTCTGGGAGAACCTTTGAGGGATCTACATAGAACCCTACTACAACTAGAAATCCATTTGAAATACTTCCAAATAAAATCTCTTTAGGAAGCTAAAACTCTTGAATAAAAGAAACCTTCATACGTTTTTTTCTAGGGTTCTTTGGATATTTCATGGTCTGTGGCTTCTTTAACGGTTTATATGGAACGTTCCTTTGTAGGGTTCTACACAGAACACATTTAGGGCTTCATCGTAGAGACCAGCTTAAGAACCATGAAGGGTTCCAGATTCCAATTTTTGTTTCTATAATGGGATTGGAAATTCAGTCGGTTTTCCAATTCAGTCAGAGTGATGCTGTCCGATCGTGAGTGTCCCTCAACACAGTTATACAGAACTGGACAGTGAAAGTCTTCTCCAAATGTGTACAGCCACTTTACACTCTGTGGAAAACAGCGCCAACTCTAGAACCATAAAAGGTGCTTCAGTTTGTCACTCTGGGAAAAACCCTTAAAGATTCAATGTAAAAAAAAAACAAAAAAAAAAAACAACCTACAGAGTAGCCCAGAATATTCCTTATCACAAAAAGGCCCATGTCATATATAGGAAGCTACAAATCCATAACCGTCCAAGCTACCCTCAGGGTCTTTTTTCTAGGAGCGTAGCCTATGAAGCTGAGGGGTTCTTCGGTTGGTCTCTCTGATGGGAACCCTTAAGGATTCAGTGTTTCACTATCCGAAAAAAATGTACCAGGTAGAAGTCCTTCAAGAAGCAAAACTCCATTCTCACCGAAAGAACCCGTGAAGAACTTGTTTCTCTGAGATCAGCTCCAGTTTGAGAAGATGTAAGGGCTTCATAGATCTCCGAGGAAGCCTGTGTGAATCTTCGCGTTCTCGGGTGTGGTGTCTGTCAAGTGATGAAGAAAAACTAGCAACAAATTGTCCACCAAAATGTAACGAATCCGAATAAAACCGATCGAATAAACAGACGTTACGGCATACACTCTACATGGCAAGAGCGAATAAAAGCTGAGACGTTTTAGCTTGAAAACATCTACGGACGTCGTTACGGAGATAAACTTTAGATTTAAAATCATTCAATGTGATGAATTGATCGTGTTTCGGGGACTCTTCCATTTCAGAGGAGCATAGAGTCTGATATATGATTAGCGAGGTCTATGTTAACATGGGGAGGATTTAAAAGTAGGTCACCCTGAGACCTAGTATTAACAGAACTGTGTTTAAAAGTGATTATAAAGGAGAGATAAGAGTAAAAATACCTCAAACTTCCTTGTAAGTAAACAAAAGAGAGCATAGCACAGTTCCAGTCTGGTAGATAACTACATTTTTACATAGGATATACTGGTACTTTATCAGTTCCGCATTTATTACTGGTAATAAAATGTAAGGTGCTATGGTAGAACATCTAACGATAGCGTGACCATAATCCAGCACAGGTAGCAGAACCCCGGGGTTTGACGTTTTAGTGGAATTTGAACACAGGGTTCTGATATGTGAGAAGGAACGAGGTGTGCAGTCATGCAAATCCCTCAGAGGGTGAGCTAGACATGAGAAAAAACAAATGGACGTGGTTTAATCCTGAAGACGTTTTTTAGCTCCTCGTCAAATAAGAGACGGCGGGATGGAGGGTACGGTGAAGCGGCCCGTGTCTGATTGACTGGTAGCTGCATGCGTGTGCGCATATTTGCAAAGCTAAACACTGTGAGAAAAAGCAAACATGTTGGGTGTAACTGAAAATCGAAAGCCATTACCGATGACATCATGAGGATATATTTACGGAGCTTGATGATTGGCTGGAAAACGGACAGCTGTACTTGTGGAATCTGTATGGAAACAAACATAAACAGCGAAGAATGCGGCAGGCGGCAAGCGGGCGGAGAGAGGATGAGAGGTTTCACTGAGAGCCATGTGGAGCCGGATGGGTTCTGGTCCTAAGCCATGTGTTCCACCCAAACCTCCAAACCTGAACAACTGCAACAGCGCCCCTACCGTCACAGAACAGGAACTGCAGCCTGTCAAGACCGTTAGGCAGAAATCTGTCCAGGAATTAAACACTCTGCATGTCATGCTGTTCTAGGAAATTAGTCAGTGTGATGAAGCTATATTAGTTACTGTTACAACACTGAAGGTGATTACTGTCCTATAACAGCACATCCCGAAGTGTTTTACCACTCTTATTCCACAGAAATGTGCCGATTACAATTTTTATTTATTAAAAATGTATCATACTTTAAAAAAAAAAAAAAAAAAATCCATTTACACTTACATAATGTTGTGGAATATCCATGAAAGAAGTTCTCACTTATGTTAAACAGGTGTTCCCTCACCAGCTTTTCTCTCTCTCTCTCTCTCTCTCGCTCTGTCTTTGAAGTTAATAAGACAACGCAGAAAACACAGCGTAAGCTCATGTTGCTGAGAAAAACACAAAGAAGCGTAAGCCCCTGCGTCCTGAAGCTGTCAAACTTACAAAGTTACAGCTTCACCTCTGATTGGTACACTTAGTGTGAGGACCTCCCCACACCTGGACGCTAAACCTGCTTCAAATATACACCTTTTCACTATTGATTTTGAATCTGGCTGATCTGTCCACCCCCCCCCCCCCCCCCCACCCCCCACCCCCCCCCCTTAAGCTATCATCCTTTATCTTGCCCTTTTTGGTTATCTCTCCAATGCATTTTATACATTGCTTTATATATATATATATATATATATATATATATATATATATATATATATATATATATATATCCTTTAGACTACTGCAAGTAATGCACACACATTATATTATATCTGTATGTGAAGAGTTAAGGGTTCTTTAGTGTCCTGAAAGGGTTCTACACACGCGTTATATGCCTACAGGTTCAAGTACCTTCAAATTGCACGCGCGAGCACAAGTACACCTGTGACAGTATGTGAGAATAAATGAATCATTGGAGAGAGAGAGAGAGAGAGAGAGAGAGAGAGAGAGAGAGAGAAACGCATGCACTGCATGTCTAGAAATTATTCATATGTGAAGTGTGTGATTTTTCTGAAAGGGCCTCCCTCAGAGACGGGGAGAGAGAGAGAGAGAGAGAGAGAGAGAGAGAGAGAGAGAGAGAGATGAATAAAGGTCAGTGTTTTAAACTACACGTTTCTCTTCAGATGATTAATATCAGTGTTAAATCGCAGTCTAGAAGAAAAACCCAGTTCTTATAAGTCTGTGAAGCTTTTATAAAAACAAAAGAAAACCGTCTCACTACTGGCGCGTGCCCAGTCTCCAGATTGCCTGCGGGACAAAGACGCCAGAAGAGCCTCGCGCACGCGTCACTCAATTGGACATTAAATTTTTGTCCACATTATTCCTTTTGTGTTCGGAGGTAATTGTTGCTCTCCACCGAAACAAGCATCTAACGAGCGCGAGCTTGCAGGCAACCGGGGCCAACAGCCTCGCGCGGGGGCAAAAAGGTGACACGAGCGCCGCACGTGAAATGATGCCGTTTCGTTAAGTTTTGCGTTAACACCGCCGCCCCCCCCCCCCACCCCAGCGGTGTGTTAACGGATCATTCATGGCTTCAAAGGCTCCGTAAATACGGTGTTTAGAGTCGTTAACACCACGCCACGCGCCCCTGGCTCGTTCTGCTAATTGAAACTATTTCCACGTCGCTTTCTGCACGCGGTGACTTGCTTGTGTGTGTGTGCGCGCGCGCGTGTGTGCGTGCGCGCGCGTGTGTGTGTGTGCAGGGTGGGGGGTGATTGGCAGACTCAAGTGGCCGTGTGATGAAATGGCTCCGGTGTTAATGAATAGAGCGCTGATTGCAGGATCCCCGAGCCGCCGAAATTACCGCGCGCCGCCGCGCTGACGTGCAATTACCGGCGCCCGCTCATGCATATTCATCACACTGATTTGCATATCGATCAGCAACTCCGCCGCTCGTGCCGAGGAGACTTTTTTAAAAAGTCTTTGTGGGAAGTCGAAGGTATTCCTTCCCCGGGGTGCAGAATTGTCACAATGTCACAAGGCGGTGTATTTATTTTTACATCTCCTTTAAAGAATCGATGCACAACAACATCTGTAGCCTGTACAACATCTGCATATAGGCTAACATCTGTGCATAACATACGTATAGAACATCTGTAAGTAACATCTATTTGACTGTAGCAATCTACAGTGTTCTTACCTTCCTAAAAGGGTTCTTCATCAATCCTTCTCTGATAAACATACACACCGCTGCAGGGTTCTACACAGAACCTTTAAATGTTTCCCTAGAGAGACCATTAAGAACATTAAGGGTTTTAGATTCTACCTGCTAAGTGTGTTATATACAGTCGCCTACGAAAGTATTGGAACAACAAGGCCAATTCTTTCGTTTTTTCTATACACTGAAGACATCTGGGTTTGAGATCAAAAGATGGATATGAGACGACAGATCCGAATTTCAGCTTTAGTTTCCTGATATTTACATCAGAACACAGCACCTTTTGTCTGAAGCCACCCATTTTTCCAAGTGATCACAAATATTGGAACATGTGACTGATAAGTTTTTGTTGTTGTCCAGGTGTGCAGTGTTAAAATGATTGTTTAAACAATGAATAGCTCTGACGGTCTACTCTTGGTTTGCGCCCTGGGTTTCACTTGTGAAGACTGCATTTGTTGTTAAAAAGGATAAACCAACATGAAGACCAGAGAGCTGTCTGTGGGAGAAAATCCAAGCCATTCTGAAGCTGAGATAAGAGGGAAAATCAATCAGAGGCACTGCATAAACACTGAGCTTGGCCAATACAACAGTTTGGAATGTCCTGAAAAAGAAAGAAAACACTGGTATACTAACAACCAGACATGGAACAGGACGTCCAAGGAAAACAACAGCAGCAGTTGATGACAGAAGCATTGTGAGAGCTGTGAAGAAACACCCAGAAACAACAGTCAGTGACATCACCAACAACCTCCACAGGGCGGGGTGAAGGTACCACAATCCACTGTTTGAAGAAGACTTAGAGAGCAGAAATATAGAGGCCTCACCACAAGATGCAGACCACTCGTAATAATACAGAGACGATCCACAAACATTCTGGAACCAAGATAAGGAACCAGGAAAGGACAAAGTGTGGAGAAAGAAAGGATCTGCTCATGATCCAGAACATACAAGCTGATCTGTGGAACATGGTGGAGGTAGCGTCATGGCTCGGGCTCGCACGGCCGCTTCTGGAACATTCTCACCAATCGTTATTGATGATGGAACTCATGATGGTAGCAGCAGAACGAACTCAGGAGTTTACAGGAACTTTACAGAGAAATGCATCCGAATGAATCAGGAGGAACTTCATCACGCAGTGATCCGAAACGCACTTCCACCTCGACACAGGACTTCATCGGGGGAAAGTGGACGGTTTTAGACTGGACACGTCCATCACCAGACCTTCACCCGACTGATCAGCACCTCACCTCCTGAAGAGGAGACTGAAGAGAGAAATAAACCACAACTGATCAACACCTCACCTCCTGAAGAGGAGACTGAAGAGAGAAACAAACCACAGCTGAAAGAAGCTGCAGTAAAATCCCGGAACAGCAACGCAGAAGAAGAAACCAACAGTTTGGTGTCAGTGAGTCGCAGGATTGACGCAGTTCTTACAAGCGAGGGATACGCAACGAAATATTAAGTGTTATTTTCTTCAAAGACCGATCTGTTCCTATACTTTTGCTCACCTAAAAACTGAGTGGTCTGCCACCAAAGGTGTAAATACCAGGAAATCAAATATTCACATTCGTCTTTCGATCTCGAACCCAAATGTCTTTAGTGTACAGCACAAACAAAAGAATCGGCCTCGCCGTTCCAATAGTTTCGGAGGGGACCGCAGGTTACAAACACATTACACTATATGAATAGCTAAGAGTTCTGCTTCTGAGCACTCTGTTGTAGAACCGTCAAGTGTTCCTTCAAAGGGACATCGGGTTTCACATTTCCCCCTTAAGACTGTCTATTACACACACACACACACACACACACACAAATAGCACTATATCTGAATAGTTAAAGGTTCTTAGCTTCCAAAAAGGGTTCTATTTTGAACCTTCTTTGATAAGAACACATGCAGTAGGGTTCTAGCTCGAATTGTTAAATGCGCCTCACTTAACAAAAACATCAAGGGTTCTAGATTTGACATTGAATATAATCTTCAGTCTCGTTCTCTGAATGGTATTTTTTTTTTTTTTTTTAAAAAGGGTTCTCGATTGAACCTTTTTCCCTAAGAGTGTTTGTTAAATACACACACGGTATTACACTACATCTGTATATTACCATAATAAAATATCATATACTGTACACATGTTGCGTCCTATTCTTTAACCTCGATCTGGAGTTCGAGTTCATAGTAGATGATGATGATGATGATGATGGTAATGATGATGATGATGATGGTAATTATTATTATTATTATTATCATTATTATTATTATTATTATTATTATTATTATTAAAAATCAACAGCAACATGTGACAATTTATTCAGTGAAAATGTTGCAGTCTATTTACCCAGATTACGATTCGCATCAAAAAAAAAAGTTCTTTTTGTGCTTTTTGTAACAATCCTCTCAGCAGCCGCTTTATGAAATCCCAAGCTTCTAAGATTAAAAAAAAAAAAAAAAATTTCCCCAATTGTTTGACTACAACAATATGTATTATATAATTATAATATTGTAATTCCAACCAGCATCTGTTGTAATTATTGTAATTATTGCGATTAGGAATTTGTATCTAATTTGTATTTACTTTTAAAGAAGTATAATATAGTGCGTATTATGGTACGAAAATATAGTAGTAATAATAATAATAATAATAATAATAATAATAATAATAATAATAATACTGTATTTGATGTACAATATTTAAACAAATAAAGCGTGGTGTGTTATTTATTTATTTATTTATTTATTTATTTATTATTTTAGGAGTACGTTCTCTAAATGCAGACGATTTAAGGGGGAAAAAATTAAATCAGGAATAAATGATCATTCTTCAAAACACGACATGCATAATGGAGCTTATCTCAAATCTTTCTCTCTCTCTGTCTCGCTCTCTCTCTCTATCTCACACACACACACACACACACACACACACACACATTTCACATGCTGTCTACACAAACAGGAGATTTTTCCCATTCTTCTTATGTCTCGTTTTTTCACCCGTCTCTCTCTCTCTCTCTCTCTCTCTCTCTCTCTCTCTCTCTCTCTACACACACACACACACACACACACACACACACACACACACACACACCCTGATCCACTCATTTAGTCATCACCTTAAAGAGCTCAGCTAAAGACGCATCAAATCAAGCAATTAAGTGCAGCCATTCATCCCATGATTACATTATTCTGCTTGCTTTATGAAGCTGAGCTCTATCTCTCTCTCTCACACACACACACACACACACACACACACTTACGGCGTGCGTTCAACTCGAACTTGAGGCCATGTGCAGGAATATGAGTAACAATGAAAATCCAGTAACCAAAAAGGGAAAAATAACTCCAGTTGCTGCGGTTTTGTGTAATCAGGGCTCGGCGGTGTAAAGAGTGCTCGTAGCAGCTCTGGATTTAAAAGAGTATGATTATAATTACTGTTCTCACACACACTTATCATTAGATTAGTTTTTGTGTTTCTGTTTCTGTCACTCAGTCACTCTCTCGGCTCCATTCAGGAAAGAGCTCGTGTTTTTATTAGTAGTATTATTCTTTATTCTAATATAATCTTTCCATTTCATTGTGATTTTCTGCGTGAAAAAAAAAAAGAATCACACGAAACTACTTCAGCAGCCGTAACTCTGTACTTTCTTCTTACGTAATAGAATTAAAAACATGATTAGGCCGCATCAGGTCTTATTAAAAATCATATTTAATACATGTTCTCCTTTTTTATGTGTTAGACATTATATATTAATGCCAAATAGCTTACATTAAACGGACAGATATTACTGACAGGCTGTATGTTACAGCAACCACATGACCACCAGGTGAACAATATTCAGCAATAAAATAATACTTAAAATAAACATGAACAATCAATCAATAAAGACATTACATACAAACTACATATTACTATATGACCATGAGATAGCTAGAGAGACAGACAGGCAGACAGACAGAGAGACAGAGAGACAGACAGGCAGACAGACAGAGAGACAGATAGACAGACAGGCAGACAGACAGAGAGATAGATAGACAGACAAGCAGACAGACAGAGAGATAGATAGACAGACAGGCAGACAGACAGAGAGAGATAGATAGACAGACAGGCAGACAGACAGAGAGATAGATAGACAGACAGGCAGACAGACAGAGAGATAGATAGACAGACAGGCAGACAGACAGAGAGATAGATAGACAGACAAGCAGACAGACAGAGAGATAGATAGACAGACAGGCAGACAGACAGAGAGATAGATAGACAGACAGGCAGACAGACAGAGAGATAGATAGACAGACAGGCAGACAGACAGAGAGATAGATAGACAGACAGGCAGACAGACAGAGAGATAGATAGACAGACAGGCAGACAGACAGAGAGATAGATAGACAGACAGGCAGACAGACAGAGAGATAGATAGACAGACAGGCAGACAGACAGAGAGATAGATAGACAGACAGGCAGACAGACAGAGAGATAGATAGACAGACAGACAGAGAGACAGAGAGATAGATAGACAGACAGACAGAGAGATAGATAGACAGACAGAGAGATAAATAGACAGACAGGCAGACAGACAGAGAGATAGATAGACAGACAGACAGAGAGACAGACAGGCAGGCAGGCAGACAGACAGAGAGATAGATAGACAGGTAGACAGACAGACAGAGAGATAGATAGATAGACAAGCAGACAGACAGGCAGACAGACAGACAGAGAGATAGATAGATAGACAGGCAGACAGACAGAGAGATAGATAGACAGACAGACAGGCAGGCAGACAGACAGACAGAGAGATAGATAGATAGACAGGCAGACAGACAGAGAGATAGATAGACAGACAGACAGACAGGCAGGCAGACAGACAGACAGAGAGATAGATAGACAGACAGGCAGACAGACAGAGAGATAGATAGACAGACAGACAGAGAGATAGATAGACAGACAGGCAGACAGACAGAGAGATAGATAGACAGACAGACAGGCAGACAGACAGACAGAGAGATAGATAGACAGACAGGCAGACAGACAGACAGAGAGATAGACAGACAGACAGGCAGGCAGACAGACAGACAGAGAGATAGACAGATAGATAGATCGATCGATAGATAGATCCATATGACATGGATCCACTAAGTGACAAATAATAGTAATAATAATAATAAATTAAAAGTAATAATTAAAAAGTATAAATAAATAACAACACGAATAAACCAATAAAGGATAAAAAAATATATAGCCTACAATATATTAATTATATCTAAATCATTTTAAAATGATATAGTAAATGAATAATACAATCAATTAATCAGAAGAGACATTACATACAGGCGACATATTACATGACCAATAAATAATTCAATAAATGGTGAAAAATAACAAATAAATAAATAAAAAAAACATAAATAATTACATTGATAAATATGTAGTCTATATTTATTGCTCTCCCGGTATATTGCATGCGCCCCCATGCTTCGGCAGTTTCCTCCGGGTACTCCGCTTTCCTCCCCCGATCCAAACACTGACTAGCGTATTCCAAATTGTCCGTAGTGTGAGTGTGTGTGAGTGTGTGAGTGTGTGTGAGTGTGTGAGTGTGTGTGAGTGTGTGAGTGTGTGATTGTGCCCTGTGATGAGTTGACATCCCCACCCCATATAATAATAATAATAATAATAATAATAATAATAATAATAATAATAATAATAACACAGATAATAAAACGTTGATGTTTTAGTAGACGTTTATGTAACATTCATGGAAGGAGTCTCCAGTGTCAGCGCTTTGTAACGGTCAGAGGTAAAGCTGTAACGGTTTATTTTTCGCATCTTCAGGACAGAGGAGTTGAAGTTTTTTGCGATTCCTCGGGACATGACGAGCTGCCGTTTATTTTTTAATCAGGGATTTGGCGTAAAACAAAACAAAACAAAACAAAACAAAAAAAGAATTCATGAAAAACTATTAATGATTAATACATATCTGTAAAAATCCAAACCAGGACCAGTAATGCAATTAATTTAGAAAGAAATGTACATGCATATCAATTGGGAATAAATTTAAGCATGCGCAAACGTCTGCGTATATAAACATTTCTGAGCGGGACTTATAGGAGAGATTTTGCCTGAGATTATAGAACTGCATTACTGTGTTATTGAAGCTTGGGTATAAAAACAAAGAAGCAAACGTTGGACACCGAACCGGTTTTGGCCGATCGGCTGTGTTTGAAGTAAAACAGGAAACTGCACAGCTTTAGATCGTAAGCGTAATTACAGGGAGTTTAAATAAATATAAAATTATAGAAAGGAGATAAATAATGCAGGCAATTAAGAAAGAAATCTGTGAGAGTTTTGTAAAAGGAAATGTGGCATGAGGAATACAAACTGTGTGTGTGTGTGTGTGTGTGTTTGTTCCAGGACGAGGCTAATCGCCTGCCAGAATCCAGTGGCAGCCTCAAAAAGAGCCACTTCATGTCCAACAATGGC
Organism: Ictalurus punctatus; assembly: GCF_001660625.3. Taxonomy (NCBI): domain Eukaryota; kingdom Metazoa; phylum Chordata; class Actinopteri; order Siluriformes; family Ictaluridae; genus Ictalurus; species Ictalurus punctatus. Next base: position 25,817,312 of record NC_030431.2, read on the forward strand.
TCATTTGCCGACGTGAAAACATCATTACAACCATGAAGAAAAGAAAAAACGGAGAAAAAATCCACAGCCAAGATTACTCCCAGAATGCACGATGATGATGATGATGATGATGATGATGATGATGATGATGATGACGGGTAGCAAATATTTTACTGCGGGAAAAAAAAAAAATCCGAAACCAACAATTTTTTGGCATTGGGTAGAAAATAAAATGCGTGTGGTAAATGGAGATAGAGATCTAAATAGAGATCTAAATAGAGATATAAATAGAGATATAAATAGAGATATAAATAGAGAATCCAGTGCATCTTCCAGCAGACTGCATTCCTGTGGTGAACGTTCCTGTAAACACTTCTCAGAAACAAAGCAGGAGGGTTAGAGAGGAAAGAGAATGATGCAGAAACACACACACACACACACACACACACACACACACACACACACACACACACACACACACACACACACTTCTCATAATCTTCTCACTTCTCAAACTCGGAGCAGGGACGAGGATTTCATCTCGTGGTAAATAACAAGTGAAAAAGCTTCTGGACGATGTAAAGATGGAAATGTAAAGATGGAAATGTAAAGATGGAAATGGTCAGGAGTCGAGTGTGAGGCATGAACTCGATTACATCCAGAACCCGAGGAGTTTATTTGCAACTGTCCTAGAGTTATAGAGTTATAGTTATAGAGTTATAGATTTATAGTTATAGAGTTATAGATTTATAGTTATAGAGTTATAGATTTATAGTTATAGAGTTATAGATTTATAGTTATAGAGTTATAGAATTATAGGGATATAGAGTAATAGTTATAGAGTTATAGATTTATAGAGTTATAGAGATATAGAGTAATAGATTTATAGAGTTATAGAGTTGTAGTTATAGAGTTATAGAGAAATAGATTTATAGTTATAGAGTTATAGATTTATAGAGATATAGAGTAATAGATTTAGAGTTATAGAGTTATAGATTTATAGAGATATAGAGTAATAGATTTAGAGTTATAGAGTTATAGATTTATAGAGATATAGAGTAATAGATTTAGAGTTATAGAGTTATAGATTTGTAGTTATAGAGTTATAGAGATGTAGAGATTCAGAGTTATACATATATAGAGTTATAGATTTATAGTTATAGAGATATAGAGATATAGGGTTATATTGTTATAGAGTTATAGACATGTAGAGATATAGAGTTATAGATTTATAGAGATATAGAGTTATAAATTTATAGTTATATAGTTATAGAGATATAGTTTTAGAGTCATAGAGATATAGAGTTATAGGTGTATTGAATTATAGAGTTATAGATTTATAGTTATAGAGTTATAGAGTTATAGATTTATAGATATAGATTTATAGATATAGAGTTATAGATATATAGAGTCATAGATTTATAGAGATATAGAGATATAGATATATAGAGTTATAGATTAATAGTTATAGAGTTATAGATATATAGAGTTATAGAGATATAGTTTTAGAGCCATAGATATATAGAGTTATAAATTTATAGTTATAGATTTAGAGAGATATAGAGTCATAGATTTATAGAGTTATAGAGATATAGTTTTAGAGTCATAGAGATATAGAGTTATAGATGTATTGAATTATAGAGTTATAGATTTATAGTTATAGAGTTATAGATTAATAGTTATAGAGTTATAGATATATAGAGTTATAGAGGTATAGTTTTAGAGTCATAGAGATATAGAGTTATAGATGTATTGAATTATAGAGTTATAGATTTATAGGTATAGAGTTATAGAGTTATAGATTTAAAGAGCCCAATCTAAGCATGTGACATATACATTTAAAAGAACGTTAAACTGTAAATCTGGATTTATGTGTAGCTTCATCACTGAAAAATACAGAATTATGAGACTGTGAAGAAATCAAAACACACCCTGACCGAGACGTAAACGTTTTAGTCTATTAGGTTTATTCTTTATTAATTTGCCGATTTATTTTACCTAGCGTCTAGCATCGTGTTGTTAGCCTGTAATATGTAGCTTGTATATAATATAATATATCAGAACTGATTTATTGATATCATTTACCTGAATATATTGATCATTTTCTTCATCCTTGAAGTTATTTTTTTATTTCCCTATTTATTTATTTGTTATTTTTCACTCAGTGGTCTTGTAATGTAATATGGAGCTCTTAATGCCTTGGGGTTTTTTGGGGTTTTTTTTTTAAAAGTAAGTTAATTATCTAGCATCAATTGGTTATACGGTTGGCCTGGAATGTGTAGCTTGTATGTAATGCCTGTACTGATTTATTGATTTTATTTACTTTAATATATTTATTCCATCCATAAATCCATTTTCCATACCGCTAATCCTGGAGCTGATCCCAGGGCACTCGGGCACGAAGTTCCTGAGTAGGAATTCGGGCATTTGAGGGAGCGTATCCTTTGCTTCTTCCAAGCCAGAGGTCGGATCTAACGAGTTAGGACCTTTAGTCGAAGGCAGCACTACAGCTCTTTCTCCGTGATGGGTGAGCTTTGATTTGATTGACATACCGCAGAAAGTAAAGTAGGATATTTTGGATTGAACCGTAGTGGCGTAAAAGTCCGCAAACACGCAAATACTCCAATAAAGTTACCTGATACTTAAAAACTGTACTTAAGTACAGTAACGAATGCCATGAATTTCGCCGAGGGGACAAAGTGAATCAAAACCGATCCAAGATGGCCGCCATCGTGTGCAACGCTGACGTTCGGTTCACGTTTACAGATTACAGCACGTCAGCGTGACATCACTGAAAGAACAAGTTTTTTTTCATTCCTTGCTAGCTATCCAGTATTAGCCACATCGCTCCAGTGCTAAACTAAACTAGCAAACTTTAATCTTGTATTTATCTTTCCCGAAGAGGTCCGTTGAGTGAAACTGGCCTACATTTACAGCAGCTAAATATAATCCCAGCTCACATGTGAAGGCTAATTAGCTCACGGTGTCATTGTGAAGGCTGCGGTTTAACTCAGCTGACATGCAATCACAGTTATTAAGGGCTATATATATAAAAACTCACTCGATCAAAGGCTTTCTGTTCGTTTAATTGTCAGTCCTGCTGGCTTTTGGAGGCTTTTCCTGCGATGTTTTCTCTCTCTCTGTATGTGTTTTCAACCCAGACTGCTAAATTGAATGGTGGTTAAAGAAAGTCCATTTTTTTTTATGTCATTATGGGACAGGCGCTATGATATGAGGACGCTGTAATTACAGTGAAGGTTCATCTCAGGTTAAATCAGCAAAGACTCAAAGATAAATATATTCAGTTTGGGTTTTTAAGGCGTCAGAGAGAGAATATGACCTGCGCTTCAGTCCTGTGTTAATAGGTGGCGCTATAAATTACACAAAGCTGCATAGAACGATTTTAAGGTGCGCCTATTAGGGTTTTTCAGATGTTCCCTTTCATGTAGTGAGTTATATACGTAGCTGTTTGTGGACGTAAAACGTCTGCAGAGTTTCAAAAACGAAAGCGCACGACAGACAGGAATCGATTCTGAACAGCTGAATCGAGTCGTTAGTGACTCCAGACTTCCTTCCTGTACTAACCTACGTAGGTTCGTAATAAACAGCCCCGCCGGAGCTTAAACTCTTCACCATAATGGGCGTTTCCTTTTTGAAACACGCTGACAGCGGTAGACCGATCACGACAGACTGGGACGTCTGACCAATCAGAGCAGAGTATGCTCTCTGAAAGGAGGAGTTTAGAACGAATCCTTTAGAACGGATCATTTAACGAGTCGTTTGTGACACTGGGGGGAAAGAAGATAACGCTGCAGTTTAAATGACGAGCACGTAGAAGTGTTTTTTGATCTCGGATGTGCGTAAATCTATCGTATGAGAGCTTTAAGACAAAATTAGGCCCGTTTCAAATCCATTACAGGTGCGCTTTAATAACTCTTTGAGTTCTGTAATGAACATAGGTTCCACGTTTCCTTGGGTGGTTAAACTGGCGTTTTATTGTGTGATTCGATGAAACCATCGTGTGCAATAAAGAGGAAGAGAGGCGCTGTTAGAGGAAAATAATCGACGGCAGGGTGGCGTGATGAAGCGGAGTCACAGCTGCCACGCTGAAGTTGATTACTTTCCTACAACAGCACAGTCTGAGATGTTTTATTCCTTTTATACCACAGCAATCTTCCAAAGAACGTCACGTCATGCTTTTTTTTTCTTTTCTAAATATACATTTAAGTTACATTTACTGTCTGTGAAACATGTCAGTTCGTGTTCTCACGTACGTTATAGCAGCTGTAAACGCTCGTTCCCTCACCAGCCTCTCAATTTTCCCTCTCTTGAAGTTGATAAGATTAAAAAACACACTACTCACTAATCACACACGGACGTTCTCGCTGTGGTCGCCGGGACGACGGTCGCCGCGATGGCCTCGGGACTGCGATGACCGCGTGCAGTTTTACACTCGGGTCTCCTTTAGTGAACAGTGGACTAGTTCAACACACAGACTTCATATTAAACCATAATGAACCTTCTTTTACTCTCACACTCTCCGTCGTGACCCAGATGAGGACGGGTTCCCTTCCGAGTCCGGTTCCTCTCGAGGTTTCTTCCTCGGATCATCTCAGGGGGTTTTTCTTTCCCTCCCTCACCGCCGTCGCCTCACCGTGGCTCGCCCATTAAGGATAAATTCATACATTTATCGATTTAAAATTGATCCTAAATTGATATATTTCTTGCCCGTTGTTCAAAGCGCTCTAGAAATAAAGCTGGATTGAATTCTTCCTGCTCTGTGTGTTGTGTTTGTTGTGTGACGTGACGGAAGGCTGTATACCTGGCCGTGTCGGACTCGGACCTGTTAACGTTTCGCGTCGTTGTAGACCACCTCTGTGTGAGGATCACGTGATTTCAGTATCGCGCTAAAATGAAAACGTTTTGTGATTATTAGGATATATTTGCAGCTCGCTATGGCGCGAATGTGCATCGGCGACGTACTTCGCTTGAGCCTAGGCTGATTGTGAATTGCAGAATAGCTTTGAGCTTTTGTTCAGGCGATGGAAGATGAATCGAGCAGAAACTCACACACACACACACACACACACACACACTTACCGCTCCAAATGTGGTACCAGAACCTGCGATACAGATCTCTTACTCACTACTCGAACACATTTACTCGTGGTCCACCAAGTGGACATTTGAGGCTTAAGGAACCTGCGTTGTGTATGTGTGTGTGCGTGGGGTGGGGGGTGGGGGGTGGGGGGGGGGGATGATAATCTCTTCCATCCCAAAAAAAGAGATTGTGGTGAAGAGAAATGCAAATGCAGGTGCTGACCTCCTCCAGTGTATAATACACACACACACACACACACACACACACACACACACACACACACACACATCTGTCTGTATTTGCTTGCAGCTCCACCAGATCCTTATCATCCATCTGATCTGCACAGGACTGAGGTCTTTACAGATTGCGCGCTAGTGCACTCCACTCGGTCCCTACGTGGCTGAACGTACACTTCCTCTCTTAAGATAAGCCCGCGCGCCTGTGCGTAATTGCGCAAAGTGGTCACTTTGGTGCGCAAACAGTAAACAGCCTGGCAGCATCTGGATGAAGCACAGCTGCTCAAACAGGAAAGAATGACTTTAGATAAAGGAGATTAAAAAGGGAACGCATTAAGAGAAAAAAAAAAAAAAAAAAAAAAAAAGCTAAAGCATGAGACAAAAGCAGGAAGACACTCAGAGCGTGTTTATGGCTTCCGGTTCAGCAACGGTTTATGGAGATGGATTTTTTTTTT